>NC_000080.6:103692444-103992444 GCF_000001635.26 Mus musculus
GGGAGCATTGAGGAGATAGTCTAGTCTCCCCTTCATCGGAGAGTCTGCTTTCTGGGCTTTGTTACCCTGTTTACTGAGGTCAAAGGATTAAATGGAAAATATTAGAAATCAACTGTGCTGGCTAGTGGCTAGTTTTATGTCAACTTGACATAAGGAAGTGTCACTGGTGAAGAGGGGAGCCCGGATGGAGAAAGTGCTCCATAGATTGAGCTGCAGGCAAGCAGGTAGGGCATTGTCTTAATCAGTGACTGATGTGGGAGGGCCCAGCCCATTGTGGGCATTCTTAGGCATGCTCTGTGTGGTTCTATAAGAAAGCAGACTGAGCAAGCCAGTAAGTAGCATCCATCCCTCCATGGGCTCTGCATCAGCTTATGCCTCCAAGTTCCTGCCGTTTGAGTTCCTGTCCCGGCTTCCTTCCATAATGAATAGTGATATGAAAGTGTTAGCCAAAAATCATCAACCTTCCCCCCTCCCCCACAGCTTGCTTTTGGTCATGGTGTTTCATAACAGCAATAGTAACCCTAAGACATAAACAATAGATTTGAAATAACTTTTATTATCGACTTGCTTATAAGCATTTATTAGTTCTTTATCATAGGTATGAATGTTCAAGAAACACCATGTCTGTACATTTTGGTCCTCTGTATGGTTTTAGACCTTTGAGATTTTGGAAGGAATCTCCCGAGAGCAGAGTAAGGGGAAATAACTGTAATGAGGAAAATAAGCATGAAATAGAAGAATCTGTGGCAGGGTACTATAGAACTGCACAGGCAGGGAGTATGGGAGTGGTAGCCAGCGTGTGTAGAGAAGAGTTCCTCTATGAAGGAGGAGCTGTAGATTCATGTAGTGTATTAGCAAGAGTTTGCAGGTTGGTGTAAACACACTGGTCTTCTATCATTGCACTTTCTAAAATTTCTTATTGTACTTCATTATACTTACTGTGTGATATGCTTATTATACTCTATTGGTTTTCTGTCTATTCCCTAGACAACACCAGAAGGCAAAAAGCTGCTAGACAGAGGCACAGTTAAAGAACATGGGCAATAAAGGTGATGCAGTGTGCAAGGGAGGAAGATAAAGGGATCTGGCTTGATTCGCATCATGAGGAGTCAAGTACATCACTGGTTCCTGACTTAGCTTGCAAAAAAATATGACCATCAGATTATATGCCTTGATACACACACTCCAGTGTATTGGGGTATATAATAAGATAATTCTTAATAGATTTGAGCAAAGAAAATCATTAAAAACAATAAAAACAAATTTAGACATTACCGTGTTTGTGGTCTTTGGAAAATTCAGCCCTACTTTTTAAAATGTTATTCTTTAATATTTAATTTCTTTCATCTTGGAGAAACTGAATTTATCTTAGATTCTCCTCTGGAGTTGCTAATGGAACTAACTATATGAAATTCAGTTTTAAAGCATAAACTTGAGGAGACTTGGCAACTGTGGTGGTCTCATACACTGTGGCGTCCCCAACATAAACGGGGTGCGTGCCATTTAACAGGTGCACCACAGGTATTTCCCTGCTCATTCGATGGAATGAAGGAATGTGTTCAATGGAGGAACTGCTGTGTCCAGTTAAGGGAGTAGTCCCCTGTCCCTGGGAACAGGTGGATGGCAGGAATAGGCATCAGGAGATAGATAGGCCTGGTGGTATCTTGGGCCCGTAGCCTGGAGGCTTAATCTGACCCATGTTCAGAATTTGAGGCTTTGGGGTGGCGGTGACAGAGCCAAGCTGGGGCTTCTCAAATGTGTCCTTGTGTTCTAGAAGAGTGCAGCAGGGTCTGAGGGAACCGACTAAGTGTGTTTTGTGGAGTGGGTGGCAAAAATGAGCTCTGAGCTGCAGTGGTAGAAGGAATATTAGAACTGACTGGATTTGGACAAGTGTGTGGCTCTACATGATGTAGACCTAAAAGGAAAGAGGAGAGAAGTCCAGTTTAGCGCTTGCTCCAGCTCCAGTTTAGAGTGAACCTTTGTTTTCTGCTTAGAGTGAACTGACCTGTGTGGTAATGGAGGAACCTATTACCTTCAACTGGTTCTTGAGGCTTTCAAATCTGAGCCTGGCTGTTTGTAACTCTCTGCTACCTCCTGGTGGCAGAAGGTGTGCCTAGCAGGAGAGAAACAAAAATAATCAGGTCATTCAGTCTTTTGGACTTTTTTGAGAGTGTAAACAGCTTGTACATGGGGAGGGTTAATGCTTTGAAGAAGTTTGTGATAGTGACTGGCAGCTATCCTAAGAGAGTTCAAATTGGAATTTTATTTATTCCATTTTAACGTGTTACCAAAAGATTTACTAAGTTTTGGTTTTGAGTTTCATATATATATGTGCACACATATATATGCATAATATATGTATATATATTAAATACTCAAATATCTTTATTTTTAGTGTTTTTATTTGTAAATAGTTGCAGGGTTATTTTCTAACCTTATGTTAATTCACTTACTGAGCAGTAACAAAAAAGTAGAATTGTTTTTTTCTTTGTCATAGAATGTGTGTTTTCCCTTGTCAACTATGTATCAGTTAGAATATTCTAGAGTGTCCATTGCCCATATAAGAGATTGGTTCTTCCTTAGTCTTTTTGTAATGGACATGCTGTTGTTTCTGTGTCCTTGAACAAATTGCCTTTTTATTTATTTACTTCGAAAGCAAATGTTTCTATTGGCATTCAATTTACTTGTGGTTTTTAATTTAGGAAAATCCTTTCTTCTTTTAGATAAGCTACGAAGAAGCATGCCTAATCTGGCCCGGATGCCGAGCACCGCTGCGGCCAGCAGCAACCTCAGCTCTCCTGTGACAGTGAGGAGCAGTCAGAGCTTTGACTCCAGCTTGCATGGAGCTGGAAGTGGGGTTTCTCGGGTACCGTCCTGCAGTAAGTATAACAGAGCGATGGCTCTAAGCATCCTCGTTAGTCGGGACACCAGGAGGAAATTTTTCTAACATTTCTTTCTCATCTTTGTCCATGAGGGGAGTCATTTCTAACTTAGATTTAGTCATTTTAACTTAGATTTCACTACGATCAGACAGTGCTCCCTCCAGTGTCCATGTTTTCAACTGCTACAACTAATAAATTATAGGAGGCCTTTAGCTCAAGGATAGCAGGCACACTGGATAATCCCCAGCGAACCCATGCACCTTTCCCATACAAATCCTTATCTTTCCTTCTGTGAGCCTGCCATTTTCACTCAAGAGAGGCACACCAGTTTGGTCCAGCTGTAACTGTGGTCATGCTTTCACTATTCCAAAGCATTTTCCTCCAAAGATGAAGATAGTGTTGTATAAGGTAATGTTATCTCCTCCGTTCCAGTGTAGCTGTATGGATTTCTTCACAGCGCCTGTAGGGATAGAGTGGTTCCAGATGCTCATTCCATTCCTCCTGTGAGGTCTGCTGACGTGAGCCTTACAAAGACCCCAAGCCAATATTCACATACTGTAAGAGGACCACAGAGAATGCAAACTGTTGGCTAAGAGTTTGCATCCCTAGTGGTTTTTAAGTTTGCCTTCCTCAAACCTAGATTTGGATATCAGTTTATTTCCCAAACATGTGGTTGTCTTTTATTTCTTTATGTCCTGGTTCCTAACAACAAAACGACTTCATTTATTCTGTGTAAGGAGCTGCTCTAGCTGATTTATAGTTATTATCTTATGTCGTCTACCAACAACTCTGTGACAAAGTTTCGATTACCATTTTGTTAATGAGAAAGTTTCAAATGGGTAAAGTAACAGTCTAGCCTAAGGTGGACAGGTCAGAGGTGCAGAGTTAGAAACAATGCAGCCTAAGGTGGACAGGTCAGAGGTGCAGAGTTAGAAACAATGCAGCCTAAGGTGGGCAGGTCAGAGGTGCAGAGTTAGAAACAATGCAGCCTAAGGTGGGCAGGTCAGAGGTGCAGAGTTAGAAACAAGCTCTGTCTTCTGCTAGGGCTTATGTTTTCTGCTACACAGGTTGAGCTTCTGCAACCTAGAAATAAAATATAAAAAATGTTTCACGATCTGAAACTTGAAGGTTGTGTGATACCTTAAGTGGGAAATACACTTAAATTTCACTATTCTGTGAAAAATATTTACAATGTTGTATGAATTTATCATTAAGTTATGTGCATATAACTGAACTTTGTATTTGGACTTTAGTTCAACTACAGTGTGTAGAATTTCTCTTGCTGAGATGATTTAAAAAGAAGAAAGATGGTATATCATTTATATTTTCAAAGGAGCATTTTTGCCCAAGGCTAGCTCTATTGCTTTGGGCCTGAGACAAGAGGAAAATCCTGGAACATATGGAGGAGTAATCTGGGCACGTGGTGGCAAGGGCACAGAAGATAAATAGAGAAGAGGCCAGGGGCGAAGCCTATCAGACACACTCCTGCAGTGATCTACCACATGTAGATCGGACTCAAGGCCTCTTCCAGCCTTGAGTCCGAAAATTTCTGCCCCCTTCAAAATAGTGACCAAGGCTTTAATTACCCATACCTGAGAGTGAGCTTTCATAATGACCATCTGATGATCCCAAAGGTATTTAATCTATCTCCAGGAATTTCCATGGTCTTCACAGTTAACGGAATTCTCAAAATGTCCGCATGCAAAGTTCCCCTAAGACCTCAGCAGCAGTAAACTACTATGAAATCAAGAAAACGTGACATACTTCCAGCATAAAACAATGCAGAGTGAACATTTCCATCCCAGCAGGGAAGAATAGGGATAGAAAGGCAAGGCCCAATCCCAGCCAAGTCAGCAACTACGGCCACAGGCTCAAGCGGTCTGACACGTGACGGGCAGGAGCAAAGGCTCTTGGTTGGTCCTGTATCTTATGGTTCTGTAGTGTGCAGACCATACGGCTTCTCCCTGGGCCAGCTCCTCTCATTCCCTGCAGCTTTCCTTGGCACATGTACCATGTTTATCAGATCTGTAATTCCTGAAGTCTCACTACAAGGCTTCTGGCCCTCCCCCACACTGCCCAATCTGTCTCCTTCACCGTCCTTTGAGTGCTTAGGCAGAGTCTGTGCACCGATTGCTCTTACATTCTGCCTGCCTACCTGCAGAACAAGCACCATGTGAGTGACTTCAGAGTCTTCTGCTGAGTTCTTTTGGACCCTGGCAGCAGGGGTCTGAGTCTCAGCAGACTCCTCACTCCCTTCTGCACCAAAAACACAGTCTTTTCTGCTGTCCTGTCTAACTGGAGCTCTGGCCTTCTACTATGAGAGTCATTAAATGCAAATTTTTTGTTGTTGTTGTTTTGTTTGCCTGCTTCTATAAACATCTTCCAAATTCACAAATTCCTCCTTGCAAACCAGTAGCAGAGGCTTAGGAACCACAAGGTCATAGGGTCAGAGCAGCCACCCAGCTTCCAGTGTTTTGTTAGGTTTTTGATCACTATGACACATAACCAAGAGAAGCCACCTAAAGGGAAGAAAAGTCCATTTTGGTTCAGTGATGCATGTGTCAGCCCATGACTGACTGGATTGCTCTCGGTCTGAGGCATAGCAGATGTCATTCTGTGGGAACAGGTAGATGAGGAAATTGTTGACTGCCCAGTAGCCAAAAGAGACATAGGAAGGGCTTAGGGACAAGGTATGTCTTCCTGGGATATGACCAATGACCTGCTCTATCCCAGTAGGCCCCATCTCCTATTGTTTCCAGTACCTCTCAGAAAAAGGCCACCAGCTAGGAGCTGAGGCTTCAACACAGGATCCTTCTTGGTGACATTTTATGGTCAAACCACTAACATGAAAGATATGTCTATGTATATGCAAATGTTCTACAACATGCGGGGCTGGAGAGATGGCTAAGTGATGAACTGGCTGCTCTTTCAGAGGACTCCAATTTGGTTCCTAGGCCACATCATAGCTCACAACCTTTTGTAACTCTAGTTCTAGGGGATATGATGCCGTCCTTTGGACTCTGGACACTAGGCATACACAGACATACATTCAGTCAACACACCCACATGATTGATTGATTGATTGACAGATGGTAGAAATATATATGTGTGTGTGTATAGTAGAAGATATATAGATAGAATATAGAAGATAGATGGATAGTTGGATAGATAGATGTAGATGATAGACAATAGATTGATAATTTCTCAAGTTTGAAAACATCCCAAATGTTAGTCTAAGGCTTGTTTCCCAGCATTTTAGATAGAGCACTCAGCCTGTGTCATGGTTTACTGATTTTTACCAGGCTGTGAGCTCTGGACTTGGACCTTGGTTCGTTGTGAATGAATGAGTGAAATAAACATGAGTTCATGAATGAATCTATATCCATTAAATAGTTAAATTAGTAGGGTGTCTAATGAAGGCAAAGCTGATTCACGAATTTACTAATGATGCAAAACAGAGAGGCCTGTTCACTGACTGATGTCAGTTATTTTTAGACAGCAGGCTAATTATGAAGAATTTTACCTGAGGAAAAATATACATTCTAGGTCTGAGTAAATGAAGACTAACAGTGTAAGTATGAAGCAATAGAAAAATGTTTCGTCTTTAGCAAATATAGGACGATAAGGAATGTGTTGATTGTAACTTTGTGTGTGGACAATAGTCTTTGAGTGCCATAATAATTAACACAACACAAAATAGGAAGGAGTGTTCATGATTTTGGATTTCTAGCTTTGAAATACTAAAAAACTAATGCGAGCATGTTGGAAGGAAATGGCCTGTGGCCAGAGCTGAGACCATCTGAACTGCAGAGTAAATAATAATAGATTATAATTGATAGTGCCATATAAATATCTCTGGGTCCATGCTTAACAAAGCAAAAAACAAGGGATGGATGGGGGGGATTCTCTATAGGCGGGATTCTATTTAAAATACATAAAGAATTAAGATAGAAAAGTCACGTACAGGAAAGCAGAACAAACAAGAGGCATTACTGTGCATTAGGTCGGTCACTCTGCGGTTTGGATGGGAATGGCCCCCATAGCTCTACATTTGGATGCTTGGTCAACAGGGAGCATCAGGATTGGTCGATAGCATTAGAAAGGAGGAGGAGAAACAGCCTTGTCGGAGGAAGTGCGTCATTGGGGGTGGGCCTTGTTGGAGGAAGTGCATCACTGGGGGTGGGCCTTGTTAGAGGAAACTCAAAGCCCACACCAGACCAGTCTCACTCCCTTTGTTCTTGTGGCTATGGTCCCCAGCTCCAGCCCCAGCACCTGCCTGTATGCCGCCCTGCTCCTGTCATGTCAAGCCTCTCAAACTGTAAGCAAGCCCCCAGTTAATTGCTTTCTCCTTTGAGAGTGCCATGGTCATGGTGTCTCCTCACAGTAACTCAGATGTTCCCATTTCAGGTTTAGGGCTTAGGATTCTGCAGAGGCTGGGGAGAAAACTTCATCAACAAAGGACTGTGTCGTCAGACTGGACCTCGGGTTTTATGAAATCCAGGCATCATAACCTTCCTGACTTTTTCATTTCTTACTTATAAAACTCAAATGATGTCTATCTTTGCTATTTTCTTCTGGTAGCTATTATTTCTTTTTAATGTGGGTCCCTTACATATTTTGACTGTAAGGGACATAGTTCATCAGTAGGACCCTTCTTTTTTTCTTTTTTTTCTTTTTTTGTTTTTTTGAGACAGGGTTTCCCTGGCTGTCCTGGAACTCACTTTGTAGACCAGGCTGGCCCGGAACTCAGAAATTCGCCTGCCTCTGCCTCCCAAGTGCTGGGATTAAAGGCGTGTGCCACCACCGCCCAGCCAGTAGGACTCTTCTTGAAAGCTACTCTGTACTGTCATTTCAAATGAAATTGGACTTTCATTGAGTCCACCAGACACTTTTGGGTGAATCAGCAGCAGTCTAAGCATTCCATATTAATATGTAGTAAGGTTTTGTTGATTTAAATCTTATTCAATGTGTCTTGGCAATGTTTTATAGACTTTTGTTTTGAGAGATTCTATAGCTCTAAAATTAAGCTTATTTCAAAGTATTTACTTTTTTATAAATAGTGGGTTTTTTTTTCAAATTTAGCTTCTACTAGTTTTATGGTATATCAGTTTTCTCCTTTCTATAATAAAACACCTGAGAAGCAATTAAGGAAGGAGGAGTTTATCTTGGCTCACAATCCATCATGGCAGGAAGGCATGGAGCAGGTGGCTGGTCACATGACATGTGCACAGGGAGGCAATACAGGTGCTCAGCTGGATGTTTTCTTTCTGTGCAGTCTAGAACCCAGCCGATAGCATGGTGCTACCCACATTCAGGAGAGTTCTTTCCTCCTCAATTGAAGAACTCCTGGAAAGCCTTCTTTGCCCAGGGCCTGTGTTTCCATGGTGATTCTAGTCTGGTCGAGTTGACAGTGAAGAGTCACAGTCACAGATGCTAATTAGGATGTAATTGTTCTTCCTGTTTTGGTTTTCTATCCAGGGACCTTGCTGAATTCACTTCTCCTAACAGTTGAGGGGCTCAGTATGTACTCAACTTAGTAGGTTCACATTACCAACAAAGCAGGTTGAAGAATGTTCCTAAAATTGCAACTGAGACAATGCAGTCTTCCATTGTCATGAGAACAGACCACCATGTGCTGGAACACCACATAGTAACACCATAGCACGTAGGGCTCTCATGCACCTAATATCGGGTAAAAGGAGCTCCACACGAAAAGGAACATGGGATGGGATTCCAGTGTAGGGATGGGCAGCGTGCAGTGACAGAAGAGGAAATGTGTTCTCTCGGGAGATGTTCTCCCTGGGGTGGAGTATGGGAGTCTCTGAGAAGCTCGTGACACTGTCCTTCTTGAGATGGGGGATCATGAGCATGTTCACTGAAGAAGGTCACCAGCATGTGTACTTCAGGCTGATTATAGATAGTGTTTCTGAGAAGATGAGCCAGATTCACTTACTGCACTGTGTTAATTAACAGATTTCTTTTAATTTAAAAACGTTGGTAAAATGTTAAGGATTCTAAGGAATATGTTTGTGCCTACAGATATCACTCCTGACTTCCTTTCTGTGATGACAACTATCAAATCGTCCCCATGTTTGTTTTCATGTGGCCATCGTTAGAAATATATCAAGAAATTTTCACGGGGGCTGGAGAGATGACTCAGTTTTTGAGGGCACTTGTTGCTCTTCTAGAACCATTGAATTCAGTTTCCAGCATCCACATCAGGTGGCTTGCAACCATCTGATGCACACATACACACACATACACACACACACACACACACACACACACACACACACATGTGCTCGTGAGCACATATACACACACACTCATACACATACACACACACACTCATAGGCACACTCACACACACACACGCATACTGTATGCATGCACGCATGTGCACGTGCGTACATAAGTAAAATAAATAAATGAAAATGAATTTTAAAAGAAATTCTAATATCTTTTTAATAGAAAAGCAAATTCGTCTTGTAACAATTCAGAGACTCTTAAATGTTAGAGTCACCTTCTGAATGTTCAGAGGCCTTTGAGCAGCTCTGACGGGATCTGATCAGGTCCTCTTACATGTCAGTGTTCTGTTTTTTTGTTTGTTTGTTTTGTTTTGTTTTGTTTTGTTTTTTCTTTTCCTTGAGATTTGGAATTTTTTTTAAAAAACAACTTGTAGGTAAATCTTACAACTCAGAAATCTCAAGGAAGTTGAGAAAAGACTATGTAATACATAAGATAAAGATACTTGCTATTCTATTTTTATTATTTAATACCATACATATTTATAAACCTGTTATCATTTATGCTTACACTTAGAGTCCATCCATGACCCCATTCATATGCCAGAGAAATGGAAACGCAAAGACTCCGTGTAAAGCCTGATTATTTTAAGTGTAATAAGACATGTTCATTGTTAAGGTTTTGGGTCAAGGAGGGTACTGACTGAAGTTTGGGGAAACCATGAATTACAGTTTGATTTTTGACCGTTATGCTGTTCATAGATCAGCTGTATTCAGGCGGACAGAATGGGAAGAGTCTTATCGGGATTCTCGCCTACTGAAGGGTCTTAGCACCTGTACGTCACTTACCTCTTACATTCAGGGAATGTAGGCTCCTCTGCGGATAACAGCTCTAATTAGGAGGCAGTGGCGAGTTCCTCACACTGACATTATTTTCTCCCACAGTCCCGTCACCAGGACAGATTCAGCACAGAGTTCACAGCGTGGGCCACTTCCCAGTGCCCATCCGGCAGCCCCTGAAGGCCACAGCCTATGTGAGCCCAACTGTTCAAGGCAGCAGCAGCAGCGGCAGCAGTGGTAGCAGCGGCGGCAGCGGCAGCGGCATGCCTTTATCCAATGGCACGCAGTTATATTCCACCACGGGCATCCCTACTCCGAACAAAGCTGCGGCTTCTGGGATCCTGGGTCGCAGCGCCCTTCCGAGACCTTCACTGGCAATAAATGGGAGTAACCTGCCTCGGAGCAAGATTGCACAGCCTGTCAGAAGGTGAGAACTCCGTTCACGGGACTGAATCTGTGCTTGGAAGTTGCAAAGTTTCTCCAGCTCACCCTCACCTTTCCCTGGCTCAGGTCAACCACGGGTCATTGTCCTACAGGCGCATCCTGGGTCCCTCTTTCTCAGCAGGTGATGGATGTCTCTGTGTAGTCACATTCTGCTTCCTCTCACTTGATTCTTATCCCTTGGCCCACTGTACCCTGCCCCAGGTTCCGTGTGTGGCAAGTTTCCTCCCTCCTTCAGGTCTGCTCACAGTGACACTTCTGCTCGAGGTTTGAAAAGTCTTAGTTTGATTCATCTGGAACCCGTTTGTATTGTTAAGTTCCAGATGGCTCAGGCAAGCTTTTTTTTTTTCAGCCTAAAAATGCCAAGTTCTTTATAGGGTACGTTTTAGACAAAGGTAGTGACAGTAGCCTGGCTTATTTTCCTTGGTAAATAAAGAGATGTGACATGCTCATGGCTCCATATCCATTATTGGGGACCCTCCATTTTTTTCTTGAATGCATATCTTGAAGGAGGAAGATTTCTATCGTCATAGAATATGAAGAGGATTTGTTTACTTCAAACTTGAGAAAACATTGGATTTTCAAAGTTATTTTTCAAAATCCTGAAATATTTCAAAATTACTTTTCAGTTCTTTGTTGCTATCATAGAAAAAATATTTCAAATGCTAAGAATGTATGCATGTGCTCAACAAAGCTGCTTTATGCTTGTAGCTGTTTTTCCATCAAGGATCGTACCTTTTCCTTTCTATCTTTTTTTTTTTAACCTTGTGCACGTGCACACATGTGACTCTGCTCAGGCCTCAGCTCCAGCAGACAGGCAGACACTAGGAGAAGCCTGAAGGACATAACCTGATACACATTTGTGACAGTGCCAACAGCTTGTCCTTATGGGATGAAGGAACCCCGATGGGAGAGGGGACCAGAGCAAGTCATGTGCCTGGCGGGATTACTAACAGCGCGTCTGCCTTTTCCTCTCTTCATAGCTTCCTGCAGCCTCCCAAGCCTCTGTCTTCACTCAGCACACTGAGGGATGGAAATTGGAGAGACGGTTGCTACTGATGCAGTTTTACGGACCCTTGAAGAATGGGAAGAAGTGAAAATGAGGGTGTGTTACCTAGCTGGCTGGGTAACCATGGATGCTGGGATGCTTTCCCCTTCACGCTAACCACACGCACGGCATCGTTTTCAGTGGACCAATCACCAGAGACTAACGAGCTCACCTACTCTCTGCCTGAGATACTGCGGCGTTCCCAAACCCGCGGCCGCGGTATCGTTACCTTAGATCTAGGAAGTTTTTGTAGAACTGCTCCGTATCTGAATACTTTTTGAGAGAGATTGAGGCGTATCAATAATGCTTTGCCATATGAGGTTTTTAAAAGTACCTTGTTCATTTTACCTACATGTTTTAAACACCTTCCATTACATGTTCTGCATTTTAATACATTGCATATTTACAACTAGGTTCTATAACATGGTTTGAATTTTAATTTTTTATAGTTTACAGGAATTTTATTTTTTGTGCCTATTTCTTTTTATGCCTATGTGAACCACTATGGAACAACTTAAATTTTGTGCCATAAAAATATTTTTGTGGTAAGGTACTATTTTTTTAGCTCTAGGGATATATCAGCAAAAACACACCATACGATTTGAGACATAATTTTACGTTGAACGAGCACAATTTAATCTAAAGCGTTGCAAGGAGACAGCCAGACGGCAGAGTTAAACGGTCTTGTCTTTTTCATTGTTAATTTATTGTCTTACATGAGTTTCATATTTATGATGGTATCACAAGCTCATTGCACTTAAGACCCGCAATGTTTGCTACTCAACCACACAATTGATTTTCAATACTTTATTACAAAGGATGAAACTGTAATGTTTTATTAACAATGCTTCTGGAAACGAATGCATTTTAAATAAATCTTTTTGATAGACCTTTTACAAAAACCCATTTGCACTAATGAATGCTTTCTTAGGGTCTATGACTTACTGTTTGTTACTGTGTACACTGCTGTTTTGGAATGTTCGGAAATAAAGACTCTATTTCAGCAATATCAGCTCACGCATGAATGTGCAGCATCAGAAGTGGGGCTCCCACGCCCGTGTTTCATTACAGCTGGGGAAGCAGGCGCCGAGGTGGTGTTCGTGGACGGGGGCGTGGCCGACACACTCGGAGAGCCCAGTTGTAAAGATTACATTTTCTCGTCTCCACAATTAGTTTGATAAGAAATCCGAGGCTTAGCTGTGTGACAAGATTTGGTCCCAGAAAGGCCACTAAGCAGAGTCTGTTGAGGACTGGGTTTTGAATGAGCACAGTGTCACTGGGGACCCGAGCAGCCTTGGGATGTTGAGTTAGAAAACTTCTCAGTGTAGGTAAAATAGGAAAATACTGCCACTGATCTGTGAACGGCCTCCTGTGAAGACAGCATGGCTTCACCAAAGCTGTGAAGGGTGTCTGTGGTTACTCATCAGCTTTTAACTTTTCTGTACATCGTTCTATACAGAGCTGAAACAGCTTGTAGAAGTAACATTTACTGAAAATTGATAGGTACCTGGAAATGGATATGAACGAGGAAATAATAATTACCAGGCGTGTCTTTAGTGATAACATCCATGTTAGGCAGTTTTACTTACATTAATTGACCTTAAAATCTATCAGTCACACTGTTATTCCCCCTTGAAGACTCTGCATCTCAGGCAATGTCAGCCTTGGAGAGCAATTGGCTGGGAATCTGTGAAGCTGCTTTTTGTCCGTCTGACTCAGACGTCGTTTTCTTTACTACCATGTTCTTTCCTGTGAAGATGTGTAGTCAAGTTAGCATATATCATAAACGTATACACACACACACACACACACACACACACACACACATATATATATATATATATACATATATATATATATATTTATATATATACATATCAGTTGATATATTTTATTCTGAACAGAGTTAAAGGATTTAATGGATTTTCAGTTTGGCTATTCCCTTTAGGGGTTAGAGGTGAAGGTATCTTCATCTTGGATTTTATATTCTTCTTCTCGAGTGTGTAAAACCTTAAACAAGTTACTAAACCACCTTGCTCCATCCTGAGAGTCGTGGAGCTACGTAGAAGTAGCTCAGGTAAGGAAAGCAGAGAAAACATTGGACATCATAAAAATCGCTTGTGCAAACAGACAGCTGGGCAGATGTCATGAACGCTCTGCACTGAACAAAAACTTAGAGCCTCGGTTCTCAAGAGCCTTCCTGATGTTTTTCGTCTGGAAATTCTATGTAACACAAAATCGTGGATGTCTTCACTCTTCACTGTAGGATACGCATAATAGAAGCATACTTAAAGCATAATATGTAGTGGATACGTGGATGGTCGTCATACTTGGTCCCCACAGCAGTAGCTGAAGTGTCTTTGGGGGATTTGGAGAACAAGGATGAGAGTCATGGGGATGAGATCAGGGAGGTGACAGCCAAGCCCAGGTAGGCCACAGTGAGGTCTTGGACTTTCCTCTGAAGAAGAATTTTGAGAATCAATCTCTGACTTGATGTACCGTGACTGGCATTGGTGGAGAATGGAAGGGAAGAGCCAATTGTGGACAGCAACATGGTGAAAGCAGAGAGCCCGCACACCTCGTCTGCAGAGTGGCATGCTACCACTTTTGCAGTCAGTTCATCAAAAGCTTATCACTAGGTCCAGTCTTCAAGAGGAAGGAGTTATGCAAGAGTGTAAGTATCTAGAGATAAGAATTGTGGAGGCCCCTGTAGAAACTGTAAAACATTTCTGTTACCCTCGTCGGATGTGTGCCCGTTTAATTTCCAAAAGTGGTACAGCTCCACACTTTTCCAGCAGTGTGTGAGAAGGTCCAGTTCTCCCAAGGTGATGGCATTGCTGATCTTTATATTTAAATTGGAGGCGTGTTAGTGTCTCTGTGGTTTTCATTCTCATCTTCTGGGGTGCTAGTGAGATTAAATATCCTTTCGTTTTCATTCATTTATTGAATGCTCATACATATTTATTTATAGATCCTTGTTCGGGCTCATTTTTCTATGGCTTTTATTGGTTTACAATGTTTCTTATTTTTTTCTAAAAGCCCTTTTCATTTATATGTGTTTTCTTTTAATTCTCTTAGGTATTTTGATGAGTAGAATTATTTATTTACTACAGTATGCCAGGCCATTGGGATTTTTGTTTACTTGAGTTTTTACAATTTTTTAAAAGAAGACTTGTGTGTTTTCTTGTGTGTGTGTGTGTGTGTGTGTGTGTGTGTGTGTATGAGAGATGGGGTCGGAGGAGAGAGAGGGGGGAAGAGAGGGAACATTCAAACAGGTTCCTGAGGAGTCTGGAGGTATCAGAGCACCTTTCTGAGCAGTTGTAACCAGGCTGCAGGCTGATGTGGATGCTGGGAACCCGCACTGGACTGGACACTGGTTCATAAATATTGAGCTGTCTCTCAGCCCTGCCATGGTTGGTTTGTTTGTTTTTTTAAGATTTATTTATTTTATATATGTAACTATATTGTCACAGTCTCCAGACACACCAGAAGAGGGCATCAGATTCCATTACAGATGGCTGTGAGCCACCATGTGGTTGCTGGGAATTGAACTCAGGACCTCTAGAGCCACCTCTCCAGCCCTGCCGTGTAGTTTTTAAAGGTTAGTCCTTGTGTCTTTTAAAGGAATATGTCTTTGTCTCATGACTATTACATGATACTCTCCTATATTCTAGAAGTTCTATTACTTTGCTTTCATGCGAAGGTTATAGTCAGCCTTGGTTTTATGTGCCATATGAAATGAAGTACAGCTATATTTTATATCTTCCAGGTAAATATCTGGTATTATTAACACTTACCGAAAAATACCATTATTTTCTTCTCTTTACTATATATCAGACGCCCTTAAGTGTCTGTCTAGGCCTGCCTATGCTCTCATTAGAACTGTATAGTTGTAATCACTACAACTTTATATGTTTTAAATAGCAGAACAATTTGGCTACCTTGTTTTGTTTTGGGTGTCATGGCAAATCTCATATATATATATATATATATATATATATATATATATATATATATATATATATATGTTCATATATATATACACACACACATACACACACACACACACACACACACACACACACACATATATATATATATATATATATATATATATATATATATATATATATACTCATGTGTATGTGTCTCTGTGTGTGTCTATGTGTCAACAAACTGGTCAAGTTCTTGCTGGCATCTTGTTAGAGATTTTATTGGGCGAGCATTCAATTTGAGAGAAATTTAATCTTTACAATTTTAAGTCTTAAACTCCATGAAGATGGGTTAACTTTGCTCTTACTCAAGTGTTCTTTAATATCTTATGAAAATTGTACAAAATCCTCATGGAGTACTTTTTCATATTTTGGAAGATTAATTTATAAGAATTTAGCCTTTATGCTGTTTTGTAATTGATATTTTAAAAATTTTCTCGAAGGCCTCTTTTGAACATTTCATTCAATAATCTTAAATATATACTATCAATGTATTTATCTTTATAGACTTTACATACAGCAAAATATCTTTCTGTTAAATTGATTTTTTTTCCTATCTGTTTATTTTATTTTTGCCAATGGCCTTCATATAATATTAAGTATAAATGATAACTAGAGGCATCTTTTTATTGCTAATTTTAAGGAATTTTAATAAAATTTGTCCTTTGAAAATTTCTCACATGTATGTAATATCTAACAGTCACTTTTCCACCATCTCTTACTTCCCTCCCCTCCTTCCCAGTACCTCTCCATTTTCCTTCCTTACAAATCTTTTCCTAAAATTCACTGTGGTTTGTGCCCATCAGGGTTGAGTTAAGGCTATGTGACTCTGGGTTTGGAGCTATCCATTAACTCCTGCTGTGCTCATTAGTGGCTGTATTAAGTAGCTACCATGCCTTTCTTTCTCCTAGAACCTGTTAGTTGTTAGTACATCGGCAGGGCTGGTCCCTTCCCCATCTGTGGGTGACTCTTAAAAGGGCACTGACTTGCCTGCAAATACAGCTGCAAGTCCATGGCCGTTATGGCTATGGCATGTTTTGCAGATGGTATTTAGTACTTCTCCCTGTCTTCTTGCTCTTCTTTCTGCCCCTCTTCTTCATTGTTCCCTGAGCCTTCAATGAATGATATAAATGTTTTTTAAGTTAGCTAATACTATCTATCTTTTTTAAGAATGTGAATCTTAACAAACATTTCCTACATATGCCAAGATGATTGTAGTCAGTCTTTATTTGCTGACTTAGATGTTTTTTCTGTTGAATCTTTGAGAAATTGAGACAAAATCATTTTATCATTATTATGTTGTGTGTATCAGATACCTGTCTGCTACTTTGAAAACAAACAAAACAAAACACAACACAACACCAACCACCATGACCAAAAGCAACTTAAGGGAGGGTTAATCAGCCTGGCAGTTCAGTGGGAGAGTCCATAACCGCAGGGGAAGCAAGGCCCCACACGGATGGCCAGAGCAGGAAGCTTAGCGATCACATCTCCAATGGCAAACAAAACAGAGAAAGGGAACCGGATGTGGACAGAGGCTCTAACATCTGAAAACCTGCGCCCAGGAGCTCCTGTAAAGATTTTTGTAACCTCCCTAGACAGTGCCACCTACTGGGAGGGAGACCGGTGCTCAGATACATGAGGCTATGGGACACATGCCTTGTTTACACGGCTACTGTAACCGCTACAGTAACCCAACAAAAGCTTTAATGTCAGAGCTCTCACTGCAGCTGGCGACCTGAGTTTGGATTCCCAGCCCGCACGTGGACAGCTGGGCGTGGTCGCTCATGGCTGTAACCCTGGTGCCAAGGGAGGCATGAAGTGCACCCCTGAAACTCACTGGCCTAGCCTGTCAGCTCCAGGGTCAGTGAGAGGCCCTGGCTCAACAACAACAACAACAACAACAACAACAACAACAACAACAACAACAACAACAACGCAGAGAGTGATTGAAAAGACACCGACGGTGAACACATACATGCACCACACGTGGACACGCGGCAAGTGCTCAGAAATTAGATGATTTACTGATATTTGACTTTAAATTTTGTCCAATTTTATCGAATCACAGTACCACGCAAATCTGTGTAGGAAGAAAGTAGTCAAACTTTTGAGATTAACACTATTGGAGAGGAATTATCTTATATTTGAGTTTTTTTTTTTTTTTTTTTAATATTTGGTAAGTCTTGATATTGCAACTACCAGGCTTACAGCACTGTTCAAGTTCTGACCTGCGGCAAATATTTATTCTGCATCTAAGACCAGTGTGATAAGGCCTCTAATGATGAATACTTGTGTGTGTGTGTGTATATATATAAATATATATATATGTAGTTGTGTCAATGCTTGCCTCATGTGTTTTAAAGTCATGTGACTTAAGTGAATACATATACAATAGGTCTTATTTCCCTGATAGAATGAATTTCCTGGTGTCTAATATTTTTAAGTCTACATTGTATTTCTTAGGTTCTGAAGAGTGGATATTTTAGAAACCTTTTACTTTCTTTTTTTTTTTTTTTAAAGATTTATTTATTTATTATATGTAAGTACACTGTAGCTGTCTTCAGACACTCCAGAAGAGGGCGTCAGATCTCCTTACGGATGGTTGTGAGCCACCATGTGGTTGCTGGGATTTGAACTTTGGACCTTCGGAAGAGCAGTCGGGTGCTCTTACCCACTGAGCCATCTCACCAGCCCCAAAACCTTTTACTTTCAAATGTCTTGTCTGTTTGTCTGTTTTTGAAATATTTGCTTTTTTTTTTTTTTTTTTTTTTTTTAGTCAAGATCTCCTGGTCTCCTGAAATGGACTCAAAGTTATGATTCTAGTGCCTTAGCCTCCCGAGTCCTGGGTTTTATGCATGAGTACCGTAACAGCTCAGACCATTAGCGTTGTTATGTGTAAACAACATGGTCCAGTCTATGAAAATCATTGCCATCAATGTGAACCTGTAAGTCATGACTCCAGGGGATCATTACTCACACTACCATAGCTTCCTGTTTGATCTGCTTCCCTCTGCCTCCATTCTGTCCTCTCGTGGCTGGTTTAGTCTTTTGCTTTTCTTCTCTATTATCTAGAGATTATATTTTAATTCTCTTTTGTTATCATTCTATTAGTTACCCCAAGATAAACCTCAGTGTTTGTCTTAGAATTCTCTAGAGTCACATAACTTATAGAATGTCTCTCTATATATTAAGGGAATGTATTGTATTTACTTACAGTCTGCAGTCCAACTAACCCAACAATGGGCGGCTAAGAGTGGGAAGTCCAGAGATCTAGTAGTTGCTCTGTTGTGCCAGGGAAATGTTAGTGATCCCCCATATCTCACACAGGAACCAATCTGATGCAACTCACAGCAGGGTCTTTATTCTATTCAAGCTAGCTTGACCCAGTGCACCACTGTCCTGCAGGACCATTTTGGTGGTGGTGGGGCCCTGAATAGACATGTGGGGCAAGGCTTTAGAGTAAGCAGAAAGCAGGAAATACATGCAAGCATCTCATTGGGAAGCTCCTGTGGCCTTTAGACTTAACTTCTGCTCCCCTCTGCATTGGTGGTCGTTAGCAGGGGGTGGGCTTGTAACCTGGAGTGCAGGTTTGTTGGGAGGATAACCTGGAGACATTGGTCTCGTTGAGAGTATAACCTAGAAACGCTGGTCTTGTTGGGGGTTAGCCTAGAGACTGGAGCTAGGCTCAGGTTTTATTGGGGACAACTTGGAAACTAATGCTAGGTACCAGCCTGTTAGTTTACCTGAGTTCAAACTTAGGTCAGGTGCTCTAAGATGGAGTCTGAACTTAAAAGCTTTGTCCTCTCAGCTCAGTCCCATGAGGCTAGTTGTACAAGCCGGTCTTCAGTGAAAGTAGATTACAGCAGACAAGTAAGTGCAAGCCATCAAAGAAGAGCCGATCTTCCTTCTTCCAATGTCCTTATGTAGGTCTCCAGCAGAAGGGGTGGCTCAGATTAAAGTGTGTACCACCTTGTCTGGATCTGGAACTTGCTTCGTCCCTGGCTGACCTTGAACTCAGAGACCTGCCTGCCTCAGTCTCCTGGAATTAACGGCATGTACTACCTTGCCTGAGCCTAAGATTTTCATGGCCACTCTGCCTCAAGATTTTCATGTCAAGATCCAGGTCAGAAACCTGTCTTCCGGCCTCAAGATCTAGATCACAGGTGTGCCCTCCATTTCTGGATTGTAGTTCATTCCAGATGTAGTAAAGTTGATATCCAGGAATAGCCATCACAATATCCCAAACAATACCATTAAAAGTCACTCATCTTTATCATCCTTTTTGGCAATATGAGATTCCCTAGTCTTTTACCACCTAATCTTTGTGCATGCAAGTCAAGTTTCAGGTAGAAAATGGGAAAGCAATCATTTGTAGATTGTGGGTATCTTGGAAACTCAGAGGAAACGGAAAAGATTCAACATTTAAGATAGAAGTTTGAGAAATGTCCTCAGTGTTGTGGTAGAGCCAGGGGAAGAAACCGCTTCCCATGGGCTCAGGCAGATAGATTCTCAGGCTGCTTCAGTGTAGTGGCTTAGCCTCTGTCATTCTCTGTGGAGTCTATGGTAAATTGTCATTGCCCTGCCTGAGCCTCCCTGTACCTAGGATTATAGGTGTGCACCATCACTTACACCACAGTTACTTTACTGTCAGTGAGGTCCTGAGTCCATTCACTGAAGACATATTTGTTGAGAGGCCAGGGACTAAGGATATAAGAGACATGGATGGCTCCAAAGTGGATCTGAGCCTCCCTCCCTCTCTCTTTCCTCTCTCTCTCTCTCTCTCTCTCTCTCTCTCTCTCTCTCTCTCTCTCTCTCTCTCTCTCTCTGAGTGTGTGTGTCTGTGTGTCTGTGTGTGTGTCAGGAGGGGGTGTTATGAGAGGGGAGTGATTATCCAGGAGAGATGAGGAATAATTTAAGGTGTTAGATAAGCCTAAAGGAGATAGATACACCCAATAAGGACACATGTGCTTGTGTGTAAGGCTAACTGCATGGCTTATGGGGCTAGTTCAAGATGAAGTGCAGTCCCATCATTGAAAACATTCAGAATTTCAAAGTGGAGAAAGAACAGCATCAAACCAGGCACGGGATCCTTTTCTTCTCTCTGTGTCCATGGAGTGAGCTTCTCTTTTATGCGAGTTCGCAGAGTGAGCTCCCGTCTCCTGTGTGTGTCCATAGAGTGAGCTCCTGTCTCCTGTGTGTGTCCATAGAGTGAGCTCTGAGCTGTAGAAAACTGGTAAGAACTGGGTTTGAGGAAGAGGGAGGGCAAGGTCCCTCCAAACCTCAGGTCTGTGTTCAGGACTTCCTGTTTTATTCGACGTGAGATGGGAGGTGTGTATTGTGCAAGCTCATGCACAGGCTGCTGCTTAGATCTTTAGAAACATCACTGATGCAATCCACACACAGTCTTAGAGAGTGAAATATTAATACCTTGTTTGTAAAATGAGAAAGTCATGGAAAAAAAGGTTTAACAGCTTGTCCCAGGTAGCAGAGTGGGTTAGTGATGGGGGCTGAATTCAAAGTCAGGTTTTTTGTTGTTGTTGTTGTTGTTGAAAGGGGACTGACTTGAGCAAATATGAATTCATCAACCTACTTTGCTCTTCTGTGATACTGGGTTGAAGAGAGATCAGAATGGAATCAGGGACAACATATTCATGAGTATTCACTGCGAAGGGATAAACATATACAAGAGAAATGTCTGCAAAGAATAAAAGTCCCAACTCTAAGAAGGGGCAAAGTGTCCACACTTTGGTCTTCGTTCTTGAGTTTCACGTGTTTTGCAAATTGCATCTTGTATCTTGGGTATTCTAAGTTTCTGGGCTAATATCCACTTATCAGTGAGTACATATTGTGTGAGTTCCTTTGTGATTGGGTTACCTCACTCAGGATGATGCCCTCCAGGTCCATTCATTTGCCTAGGAATTTCATAAATTCATTCTTTTTAATAGCAGAGTAGTACTCCATTGTGTAAATGTACCACATTTTTTCTGTATCCATTCCTCTGTTGAGGGACATCTGGGTTCTTTCCAGCTTCTGGCTATTATAAATAAGGCTGCTATGAACATAGTGGAGCATGTGTCCTTCTTACCAGTTGGAACATCTTCTGGATATATGCCAAGAAGAGGTATTGCAGGATCCTCCGGTAGTACTATGTCCAATTTTCTGAGGAACCACCAGACTGATTTCCAGAGTGGTTGTACAAGCCTGCAATCCCACCAACAATGGAGGAGTGTTCCTCTTTCTCCACATCCTTGCCAGCATCTACTGTCACCTGAATTTTTTTTTTTTTATCTTAAAACACCCATGGAAGGAGTTACAGAGACAAAGTTTGGAGCTGAGACGAAAGGATGGACCATCTAGAGACTGCCATACCCGGTGATTCATCCCATAATCAGCCTCCAAATGCTGACACCATTGCATACACTAGCAAGATTGTGCTGAAAGGACCCTGATATAGCTGTCTCTTGTGAGGCTATGCCGGGACCTGGCAAACACAGAAGTGAATGCTCACAGTTAGCTATTGGAACACAGGGCCCCCAGGGGAGGAGCTAGAGAAAGTACCCAAGGAGCTAAAGGGGTCTGCAACCCTATAGGTGGAACAACAATATGAACTAACAAGTACCCCCAGAGCTCGTATCTCTAGCTGCCTATGTATCTGAAGATGGTTTAGTCAGCCATCATTGGAAAGAGAGGCCCCTTGGTCTTGCAAACTTTATATGCCTCAGTACAGGGGAACACCAGGGCCAAGAAGTGGGAGTGGGTGGGTAGGGGAGTGGGGGGAGGGTCTGGGGGACTTTTGGGATAGCATTTGAAATGTAAATGATGAAAATACCTAATTAAAAATAAATAAATAAACTTATTTTTAAAAAAAGTCCAACTCTGTAGGAGTTGAATTATCTACATCGTAGGGTAGGAAAAATACTATAAAGATAGGCTGAAGGGAAGGGCAGGAGGTAAATCTGGAAGGCCCATGCAAGATAAAGATGGTGGGCTGGGCAGCACTGGTCTTTAAAGCAATTCCCCTATCCGATCAATTTATTATTATACCAGGCTAAACATTTAAGACAATCTCTCTTAACTACTCTAACTGTACATCATTAGTCACTAGAATATACCATGTAATCTAACACCAGAACCTATCCTCCTGTCTGTCATGAAGCTTGTGTTCCAGCATCTTCAATTTCTCCAGTGCTCCATCTCCAGGAACAGTATTCTTGCTGTCAACTTATATGAATTTATTGTCTTTATTCTGTGTGCATAAATGAGATCATATGCCATTTGTCTCTGCACCAGCAATTTGAATGCCAGCACGTATCTAAGAAGCTCAAATAAGTACACCCAGAAGATGCCTGCCCTCCAAGGTCATTGCAGCATGATTTACAATGGCCAAGATAAAGAAACAGCCTAAGTGAGAGACAGCCTTAGTATACACATATGTATAGATACTTATACATATGATGGGGGTCCTATTCAGATTTAGCAAAAGAAAATCTGTGACAATCTGGTTGAATGCAAAAGAAATTCCATTAAGTTAAATGAAACAGAATTTGATAAGAGGTATTTAGCACCTCCAGATCATCAGACAGATCATGAGCCAGGTTAGGTATACCTGTGAGGATGGCTGTCCAGGTAGTAGTATAGACCCAGCCTGCCAGGATATCTGCCAGGATGATCAGGTAGACAGATTTGGTGGAAGATTTGGTTCCAGCAGAGCCAAGTCAATAGGGGACTGTGTCTAACAGCTTCTTTTCATCCAAGCACAGAGGCATGTAAGAGCAATGGTCTGTCATCCCAAACTCTTGCAGATGTCATCACAGGCACCAGCTTTAACACATATCTTAGCACAGCACACTGTGGCCAACTTTTTCCTAGCTCTGAAAAGTCTCCCGGCCGTTTTCCTAGTCTCACTGCTGGGCTGCTAAACTGGTAACCCACCTTCAGCATTAAGCCGAAGCACCCCACTCCTGGAACCAGTTCTTTTTATTAAAGGCCAGTACAATGCTAGATCAAAAGCAGATCCGGAAACCGTGCAAATGGTTCAGTTGAGAGGTGCAGGAAATACTTCAGGGAAGAAAGAACCAAAGTAGTAGTAAAAGGACTGGTTAAGCTGAGGAAGCCACTGTGGGCAAGCAGTTAAGCCCTTCAGAAACTTTTGAGGACATTATAAACACAGCAGGCCTGTTCATCTCAAGAGCTGAGCTGTTTTTATAACATATCTGTTGGCTAGTTTTGTTTGTTTGTTTTTGTTTGTTCTTTGACATAAGCTAAGTTCACTGGGGAAGAGGGAACCTCAATTGAGAAAATGCATCCAGAAGATTAGCCTGTAGATAGTCTGTGGGAGCTGTTTCTTGACTAATGATTGATATGGGAAGGCCCAGCTGGAGGGGGACTGGCCCTGCAGGTGGTCATGGGAGCAAACTTTGAAGAGATGAGAATGAAAACCTGGTTCAAATGGACATCGTCATCCTGGATCAAAACTCGGGGCATCTGATGTCAGGCTGTTTATTCCCAAGAATTTAAACAGTATAATTTGGGAAAAGTTTTCTGGTGCAAGGGAATTCCTGATGCACGAGGAAGCATCAGGACAAGAACATAAAAACTCTCAACTCAGGGTACATGTCATTTCTTCCAAGAAGATGGGTTCTGGAGATAGGATACCTGTGATAGCTTAAGGGCCTAAGGAAGGTCTGGCCTGGCCTTGGTCATAAGATGGCATAGAGGTCATCTGGGTTGTTTTCCACCTCTGCTCCCTACTGTGGGAGTTTGGGAGAGTTTCTGGCTACAGAGATAATGTAAGGGCCAATTAGACTATTAGGTATCTCTGGTCCTGGTTGTGGGAGCTCAGAGGAGCTGCTGGTTGTAAGGGTCGTTTAGATTACTTACCATCCCCAGTTCCATTGTAGGAGCTTGATACAGCCTGGCCCAACAGATAACACAGGTCACCAAGCAACTAATTATTCTGATTCCTAGTTCTTGAGGAGGAAGATTGGGTTTTATGTCCATTCCCTTAGAGAACAGTCCTGTATACTCAGCATTCCTGGTTACTCTGGAGGTCTCAGGGTGCAAGACTTCATGCCATGCTCGCAACATCAGCTCCCCCAACATCAGCCCACTGTGGGTTCTGAAAGGGACGAGAAAAGTATCTGACTGTGAGGCTGACCAGCAAGCCGGTGAGCAGGATTTCATCATAGTTCTGCCGACTGCCTCCAGGTTCCTGGCTTGAGGTCTTGCCCTGGCTTCTCTCAGTCATGCTCAGTGATAGACTGTGATGGGGACTTGCAAGCCAATTAAACCCTGTCCTCCTCAAGTTGCTCCGGCCCTGGTGTTTATCATAGCAACAGGAAACCAAGTGGAACAACACAAGGTCTCAACAGTTAGCAGTTAAAGCCTCTAGCAGTGTTCCAGGACCCTCCGGCAGGCTCACGTCAGAGTTGCAGACCCTCCCCTCCAGCTTTGGTGGAAGTGGTCAGCCACTGGCAAAGCCACCCACTCTACTCTAAATCAGGGTTGTCGAGCTATGGCTCACAGATTTAACCCTGCTTGCAATGGTCTTTTTCAGTTTATAGGCAAGGAAAGATTTTTAGGTGTGGAAACTGTGGCTTTCAAAGCCTGAAAATAGTCCCTAATGTTACTTTACAGAAAGTGCTGGTCAATCTCTGATTTAAATGATTTTTATCACAATAATCCCCAAGTCTCTGGTTCAAAACAACACCTTGTCCTTTGACTTGTACTTGTGATAAAGTGTGGCCCTGCATCACTTTGTTAAACCAATAGGGGGCGCCAGAGTTCAAGGCAGAAATTTAGGGGGCTAACTTCGTGGTGCTTCCCCAATAAAGCACCAGCCTGTTATAGGACCTCGCTCCCCAGAAAAGGAGATGGTGACAGACAGCACTCTATGTCTGGGGAGGAAAGAAAGCCGGGATCCTGGTGCCCACATCCTTTACAATGCTTCACATCCTCCCTCCATTTTCCTAGGATAATCGGGGTTGGATCCAAACATTCATTAATGAGATTTATTTCCTCACACTAGAACGTATAGCATGCGAGTTAATCAAAACAAATTCTCCAAGGCCATCACTTATTTATCATTCTGTGTGGTTCTATAAAAGACCTCCCCTCATGTAAAAAATCAGGCAATCTCTTCATCTCATTGTAATGAGCATTTCATGGAGTTGTGCAACAGCCAGCAAAATAGTTACAGTAGCTTAAGTTTTAAATGACATCCAGACTAGACAGACCATTTCGGAAAGATGGTTCAGGGGTTACAGATGAGGACCACTTCTGCCGAGGATTAGAGTTTGGTCCCGACACAGATATGGAATGGCTCACAACACCTTAGTCCACCAAACAGCCAGACAGGCTAAACTGAATTAGCCTGTTACAAAGCCAACACTAGGACGTCTGGGTGGCTGCTTTGGTTTTAATAACCAAGGTCTTTTAAGATCCAAGCACAGAGACTTGTTTTGCTAATTCTGTTTAGCCGGGAAGGGTTGGGGCTAGTGGTATCTTGTCCTGTGGCTTCAAGTGTCTTTCTGGAGAGATTTAGGCTACTTTAAGAACTAACTCAAATCAGATAAGTGGCTTGAAACCAGGAGTCATGAATTCTATCAGATGCACGGTTTATCGAAATGACACAAACTGCTCAGTAGGAGGCAGTAACTGTGCCCCACAGTCTTAAGGTTCCCCTGCCACACTTCATTTGCTAATGGTCAAGTTAACAGAGAGGTCACCTGACATTTCCTGATTAAATGGTTCAGATTATTCAATCGTACACCGTCTGTAGTTTACAATGACCATTTTTATTTGCTGGAGACTTCAAAGGACCCTAGTAATCCTGTTTAATTTTTTTCTTAATATTTCCTTTCTATTTCTGTATCATTTCTGTTAAAAGCCGATCATGATCCACAATTTGGAAAATAGTTTCAGGGGACAATTATTTTATGAATGATAAATCTGGGTACATTTATTCCTAAGCAATCATAAAATTATGTTTTGTGAAAATGACTGTTTCTGGATGGATTCGTAGGGATTTTATTGTAGGTACACATGGATAACGAGCAGTGCGATACACAGCAGTTTACTTACCACACTACCAGGACAGTCCACAGGAGGGCAGCATCTACCCAAGGTATAGGACTTAAGTCACACTTTCTGAGCGGAAATTCTGGTAAGTGTATTAATTACTCTATAGCGTCCTAGGACGAGCAGAAAGTGGCTTACACTTGGCAGTGGAGAACCAATCTTTTCAAACCTGAAGAACTCTGATGGTTTTGTTTAATCCAAGGTATGCAGTCAAGTACTTGCTTTGTTCGTGGCTTCTTTCTTCCCTTTTACATTTGTCCTCTCTGCCTGCTCCTGCTTAGGGAATCCAGGCCTTAATGACTGAGTCCTGAGGATATGAACACAGCCATGAACACACTGCCCTGACTCCGAGTCATTGCAAACACTGCGCATATCTGTGCTGACTGATGCTGGCTCCCCGAGCCCCATTGCCATGCCTGCTGACTGGGGCTTTGTGCTGTGCGGGCTGCCTTGGTCTGTGAGCAGCCATGACCCTCGTGACCAGTGTCGATGAGGAAGTGCTGCCCCTCAGAGGAGCTGTGATCTGAAGGCTTTGCCTTCCCGGTGCTTGGAGAAGCTCTTCCTAACACAGTAGAATGTCCTTACACTCTCCAGCCACGTCAGCTTAAATCTACGATGACTGTAGGAAGGAAAAATACTATTTTGAATTTCTTTCTTTCCTATTATTGTAGACACAGCACTGTCTCACCTGAAGATCACAGGCTGAGTTAACATCGCCCTGTGATTCACTCCGCAGGAAATAGGCAAAGGATCCAGTCAGTCTTGTCAGATTTGAAACAAATTTCCTGCCCTTTGTTTTATTTGGGTGTCTATTGTCACAGGTTGGAACGTTGGCCCTAAGTGTATATTTGTTACAAGGGCTTTTTTTTTTTTTTTTTTTTTTTTTTTTTTTTTTTTTGGGTGCTGCTGGTTTAATGAAATCATGTCCGTACAATTTTGAAGATCCAAGGTGTATCTGGTCTATTACTTATGAGAATATTATGTTATTTCTTTTCTCTCCATTTTATTGGTTATTTTATTTATTGATATTTCACATGTTATCCCCCTTCCTAGTTTCCCCTCTGGAAACCCCCTATTCCTTCCCCCTACCTCTATGAGGGTGCTCCCCCACCCACCCACCCACCCTGCCTCACTGCCTTAGCATTCCCCTACCCTGGATCATCAGGCCTCCACAGGACCAATGGCCTCCCCTCCCAGTGATGCCCGATAAGGTCATCCTCTGCTACGTATGCAGCTGGAGTCATGGGTCCTACCCCCACCTCCATGTGTACTCTCTGGTTGGTGGTTTAGTCCCTGGGAGCTCTGGCAGGTCTGGTTAGTTGATATTTCTCTTTATCAGTATGCTACACAGCGTTTCCAGCCTTCTCTTGTTCTCGATCCTCTGTGCGTGTCCTTGCTCTGATTGACTGCTCCGACAACTCTCTCTAAGCCTCCCTTCAGTGCTCTGGTAGTCACTGATGAGACTGCTTGGGCAGCCTGGCCTGTCTGAACTGTTGCACAGTGTTGTACATCACCTCAGTATGTGGAGGACTGTGCTAAGATCTGTGCTGAGGTGTGTGTCCTCCTAAGACCTGTCGTGCTGCCTGGCTGCAGGAGACACACAACACTTTTTGGATAAACTGAACCAACCACCGGTCTCTGCTGATGCTGTTAATCATCTGGAGGCACAGAGGACGGGTTAGTGACAAGCTTTAAGCCTGGCATCTTTTTTTTTTTTTTTTTTTTTTTTTGCTGGAGGCAGGACTCCTAGACGGGTCCAGTCTGTCTGCAGGCTGCTTTGTAGAAGAAGGTGTAAACTCACAAAGGTGGAGGAAGGCGGGTCTGCTGTGAGCCATGGCAAGGCCAGGGCTATGTGAAAGAGAATAGCCTCAAGCTCTGCAGGAGAATGAGAGCAGCGCCCTCATGTGGCCAAACTCGAATAACATCTTAGAGCCACAAGTCTTGTTCCAGATTTTACTTCAAGATACAGGCTGCTTCTCTGCCCCTCCCCCCAAATTATAAAATTTTAATATTTTGTTTTAAAAAGTTATTTCATCCTCCTTCCAATGTCCAATAGGCTTCCAGGCAGTGATCGCTCACAGCTGCTCAGAGACTGGAATAACGCAGTGGGACCCACTGTCACCACCTTTCCCAGAAGTGACCGGGGCCACTGGGTTGCTGTGGCGCAGTGTCTGATCATCCCCAGGGACCCAGGGACCACACTGTCATTTCAGTGCGTGTACAGGAAATGGTTGCGTATTTGAGGGCCAGACTAGGGCCAGGGAGTGTGACACAAGGTTCAGCATTGCAAGTCGCAGCTGCATCTGTTTGAAGACACAGTGTGAAGGTGACATGGGGGAAATGCATCTCTAAGGCTCGGGAACAAGCCATACTCTAGAATTTGACGAATTGGTTTGATTTGGTACACATATCTTTACTGTGCATCATGAGATGACAAATCCTTCGGAAGTCAGAATCCTTGGGAAGTGAGCCCGTGAACGCCGGGCTTTCACTGGTGTCTAAGCAGATACTGCGGTTGACAGACACACCCTGTTGCTTCTCCAACTTAGGAAAACACAGGTGGTGCTCACTGCTGCCACACAAACATTAGAAGAGAACATCTCTTGATTCAATTTTTTAAATTTGTTTTTATTACGATTCCTTTAAAAAAAAAAACAACCAACTTTTTATCGGTTGTGAATTTCACATCATGCACCTCGTTCCTACTTCCCCCTCTGCTCATACCTGCCCTCCATCCTTGCAACTTCCATACAACAGGAAAAAAAAAAACCTCCTTGTGGAAGTGTAGTGCATCACAGGGTTTTCCACAGTACACACTTTGGCCCCCATTTCTTTGCCTGCAAGTGTTGATCTCAATGGCTTGTTTGTCTGGTTCGAGGCCTCTGGCTTCTGCTATTCTATCAATATTGGATCCTCACTGAGACTCCTCTCAGATACCCTGTTGTCACCCTTTGACATGGAGATCCTGCAGCTCTGGATCTGTAAGAACAGCTTGTTCAAGTACTGCATGTAACCATGCAGTTCATGGTTGGGGTAGATAATGCTGAGTTAGGCCAATTCAAAGCCCTGCATCTGCACCTGAGCTGGTCAGCCCACTGGCTCTCCCTTCCTCACACCCTCAGAGCCAGCTCACTGCAACCCCCATATCCAGGGCCACCTATACTGTGCTGCCCGAGTGCTACAGAGGTGAGGGGTAGGGCCAGCTCTCTTGCTGCCATGACCCCAGGGCCAGGTCTCCTGTCTACACTAGGTGATGAAGGGGGTCGGGGGACGGTAGCTCTCCCTCATCCACGCTACCACATGGGAATGAGTGACAAGTAGTGGGCCAGCTCTCCCAGGCTGCAGAGATTAGCAGTGGCCCTAGTAATGTGACCTAGTAATGTGGCTTTCCACGTGAGAGGCAAGGCTAGTTCTACCATTTCTCAAAGGAAGGCAGTGATAAACATCTAAAAGCCAAGTCTATTATTAATGTATGCAAAGAAAGTACAGGAATACTTGACAAGAAGAAGAGTTTTGCTTGAGTGTGTTATTTTTAATCTTATGAGACAAGAACTTGCTAGGCAATCTTAATCTTAAGATCTAAGAACTTGTAATCCTCCTGCCTCAGGTTGTCAAACGACGAGATGGCGAGTATATATCATCATTCCCAACTGTTTTATATATGTGTGTGTATATAGTTATATTTAAGTATAAGTTTTATAAGTATATTTATAATATATGAGTATTATATAAATAATAAGTATTATATATAAGTATACTTTTATTGTATATGCTTATTATATAATTATATATCAGATATACTTATATATTTTATATACTTATGTATATATAAGAATACTTATAATATATTATATCACATATTATACATGTATATATAAGTATATGTATGTTATCCCTAGGATCTCTCCCTTTATTATCATAAAAAGTAGTGATATTATTGAGCCACAAATAGAAATATGGATAAAGAAACCATCATGTGGTAAAATTATAAAGGATAAAATTAAAAAAAAAACATTGAAAACGTGGTGCTAAATGAGGAAAGCTTGTGGCAAAACGTATTCTCCAAGTGACAAGTGTCGGTTAAATTTTACTATTGAAACAAGATTATAAATTACATACGATCATATAAAACTATAATAAAGCTTACAAATATCTCCAAGAAGAATAAAGCTCAAAGTCAAGAGAACGATCATCCAGGCAAGAGGAGGATTAAGCATAAAGTTAGCACATTGTAGTTATACTTAAAACGCCATTTAAAAAAATTAAATTCTGAAGCTCATATAGCACAATGTTAAATGCATTCTGTTTTTACAGTAGAGAGATGATTGCCCTTCTGTGACATCACTGGAGGGAGAGGGAGAAGAAGAAGAACAAGCACGCGCATTTGGGTACCAGGAGGTTTCTGTGTTGTTTCACTGGGGGCTCTTGAAGGGAAAAAAAAGAGCCTGTGATCTTTCTGTTCTAGTCTGGTGCCTCCAGCCCAGTACCAGAAACAAAAAGGCAGACGAGAGGCACAGCAACAAGACCTTCACTTGTTCTCCTGAATGACTCAAAGTGCGTTCCCAGGACCCCGAGTGCAGCCTCACCGGGGTCCTGAGATTCCCATTCGGGTCACATTACTAGGGCCACTGCTAATCTCTGCAGTCTTGCCCCGTTCAATATGGAACCCGAAGGGCTTTGTCCTAGGAGATGGGATGGGACCTGAGGAGTCCTATGTAGATAGGTGTAGTCAGGTTGCATCTGGCTCATTCCTGGATCGGCAGACACGGAGTGTGAGAACATTGTGAATGTAACTGTGGAGAGTTTGTATTTAATACTTCAGACTGAGAAAGCTTTAGCATATTTTCTCTAGGCACCTGCCACATTTCTGAAGGTTTCATTGTTTCTATGCCTAAATCAGCTATTTTCTGAGCAGTGAGAATTATGTCAGTATGATACAGAGAACTGGAAAGTGGTCTCACATTCTTTTATATCTGAAGTCACAGAGTTTATGTTGTTATCTTCTGCAGGCAGAAGAAGGCGAGCATACAGGTTCCGTGCTGTCCCACAGTGGTTGATGATTGACAGCTGGTTAGCTGTACAGTGGGGAGCCAGGGGCACAATGCACATTGAGCATTTCCCTTACTTCTCAGAGGCCTCTTTCTCATTATCTTAATTTCAGCTACCTATCACTTGCTTCCAAACGGTAAGACATTCGAATGCAGACATCAGAGCTTCTTGGGACAGTGAATGGTGGTTAGTAAGTTGAGGGTTCTATGGTAAGCTTAGAAATCAAATCTTTACATCACGAAAGATGTAAAGAACGTAGTGACATTAAAATCCGCCAGTTAATCTTTGTTGTTGTTGCTGTTGATCATAGACAGAAAGTTGTGACGTGGGAGCTACTGGCAAACCATAACTGATGAATCAAATCTAATTTTGAAAATGAAGTTGCAATGTTCTGTAGCTGCATTGGTTTGTTTACTTTGTTGACAGCTGAGTACAGTATTGCAAGAATAATGCTATGGCTACAAGCTAAAATATCTATGCTGATGTGGAAGATGGAAAGCACATGGCCTTACACAAAGAACTGCAGGCAACCAAGGAATGCTGAGAGCAAAAGAAATCACCTTCTCCAGGGAGGAGCACACCAGTGGGTTATCCAACACCCATTGGTCAGCCCTGAAAATATACATACAAGTAACACAGCACTGGCTGAGCGGGTTGCATTGTTTATTAGGAGTGCACACACATGCACGCACACATGAGCATAAAGAAAAGGAGTTTGAAGGAGAGAAAGGAAGGTGTTCATGGGGGGATTTGGAGGTGAGGGAAGGAAAGGGCCAAAACCTGTAATTACATTATAATTAAAAAATAAAAAAAAAATTTTTAAAACTTAAACATTTGCTTGTGGCACTTCACAACAAAAAGTTAGCTATATCTTCACTGGAACCACGAAGCTGAAGTAAACAATACAAAATTTGAAGCAAAAGCTTTGACCTTAAGCACAAAGTGGTATTTAATCACCATTAGCAGAAGGAGATAGAACCCCAGTCTCCCATCTCAATGATTGTTAGGTCAGCTTTTAAATTAGTATTCTGTATGCCATTACCTAAAATCTTACGTCACTTATCAACATTTTCTGTATCAAATTGATGATTTGGCAAAAGGGTAACCCAAACATAGAAAGGGATAAGAATGGACTCGAAAGGGTACTTTCTGCAAAGGCCAGTCTTAACCTACCATTCTGAAGTGTGGCCCTTATTCAATGTGAAGAATTACGGAGTTTCCGGAGCCAGGTCTACCGTGTCTGGTTCTGTAGACAACTGTGAGCAACTCAGCCCTATCCACACCTCAACAGCTGGTTGTTTTCTGAAACAACTCTAGGATTTGATGTACTCCTGAGCCAGGTTTGCCCTTTTGGGAATAATGCCTCAACCAGATCTATAAGACTACTGTCATAACTACTTTTAGTCTTGACCAGTCTTTAATGCCTTGTAAAACCCTGTTCCAACATATGTTTTTCCTCTTCCCTAAAACTCCCAAGTCATGGTCCTGCCATGATGGAATCTGAATGACTCAGATCTCATAGCTTTTATTATAGCCTAGATCACTGTGTTTCTGATTGCTCTCAGGCAAAACTACGTACTCTGCCCTCTTATCAGTTCTCGCTTTCAGACACTGTGGTTAAGGCTGTTGGCCATTCCAATGAGACTGAACCTACAGCTATCTTCTCGATAGCCTATTTTCTGAAGATTCATTGTTTTCTTTCATAGCCCAATTTTGAAGCCCCAGCATGTTCTGCAACCACAGACATATGTGCTTTGAATGTAATCTCAGAGTTATTAAGTTTGAGCTTCAAATATTTGAAGTCAACAGACAACAGAATTAGCCTTTTATGAGATAGCCCAGTTGTAACTAAGGCCTTTCTCTATCAAAGGAATGAACGTCTCGCCTGTTGACCCACTCTCATGTGAGCTCAGACCGCTTTAGACCTCCTTCAACACAGACGAAGAGTTGATTGAAGGTCTGGATTCTCCTGGTAAGAAGAGTTAGGCTCTCTCCACCACGTGACTTCACAACTCACTGGAGACCTTGTTCTTTTTTCTTTCTTTTTTTTTGTTTTTCTCTTTTTATTAAACAATTTTTATTAGATGTTTTCTTCATTTACATTTCAAATGCTATCTCAAAAGTCCCTTAGAACCCCCCCCCCTTGCTCCCCAACCCACCCACTCCCGCTTCCTGGCCCTGGCATTCCCCTGTATTGGGGCATATAATCTTTGCAAGACCAAGGACCTCTCCTCCCAATGATGGCCGTTTAGGCCATCTTCTCCTACATATGCAGCTAGAGACACGAGCTCTGGGGGTACTGGTTAGTTCATATTGCTATTCCTCCTATAGGGTTACAGACCCCTTCAGCTCCTTGGGTACTTTCTCTAGCTCCTCCATTGGGGGCCCTGTGTTCCATCCAATAGATGACTGTGAGCATCAACTTCTGTATTTGCCAGGCACTGGCATAGCCTCACAAGAGATAGCTATATCAGGGTCCTTTCAGCAAAATCTTGCTGGCATATGCAATAGTGTCTTTGTTTGGTGGCTGATTATGGTATGGATCCCTGGGTGGGGCAGTCTCTGGATGGTCCTTCCTTCCATCTCAGCTTGGAGACCTTGTTCTTACAGTTAGCTCACCTACAGAGCACACAAGTTCTCACCAGGATTCTTGGTCACCAAGCGAGGGATTTTCACTTCCCAGTCAGTTCACTGAAACAGCATTGACATCTCATTCAGTGTTACGTGAAGCTGGGGATGGACTCTTCACCCTGCTTAGTCACAGCTTGCAGATTATTGCTTCATGTTTGCTTGGAAAAATCCCAAGAGAAAACTAACTGTTCTCAACTCCCAGAGACTTTGCCTTTCATACTTCTTGTAAAGAGTCAATGTATTGGGTGGATGCCTTCAAGAAAATGGCTGATTTTTTTTTAACCAGGTCTTAAACATTCTACTCAGCCCTCATACCAGATTGACGTTGGTTGTTTTATATTACTCCCCTGAGAAAAGGTCTTGTAAACAAAGTGCTAATGTTTGGACATGTTAGGAGTTTGCTCCCTGGGAAGGTAATAGTTGGGAACTATCAGAGGCAAAGCCATCTGGGAAGTTGCTTTGTCTGTGTGAGTGTGGCCTTAACTGGGGCTACGGGGCACTCTTCTCAGCTCCTTTGCTTCCCGACTGACAAGGTGAATGGCTTTGTTCCACCATGTGTTCCCATCTTGATGAGCTATCTCATCAGAAGCTCAAAGCAGCAGAGTCACTGGGTCAGAGATTGGAACTTCCAAAACAGGAAGCAAAAGCGAACCTTTCCTCTTTGAAGTTATGAGTTTAGGATAGTTTGCTATAGCAATAGGTAGAGGAATTTTAATCCAACAACATGTCTGCTCTGGCTAGGGATGACATCCAAAGACCTTCTAGGCCTGTGTGATCTGGCTGGAACAACACACCATTGGTTCCCCAAAATGACATCTATTGAGCTGCAGACAGGTCAATAAGTGGAGAAAGATCTGACAGCATGGGTCAGAGATAGGATGCACCAGCTCTCATGAGAACAAACAGGAAAGAGAGCCTGCTTAAAAGGAGCGCAGCAAGAGAGGTGGAGTTATAGAGTTCAGTTGAGTTCAGCTGAGTTCCTGTCGGTTCCGTTCTGCACATGAATGTCAGTGCGGTTCAGTTTAGCTCATGGAGTTCAGAGTCAGTTTTTCCAAGCAGTGCACCCTACCCTAAATGTCTCCATCAGGGCCTTCATTTCCTTCTCCTCAGCTTCTGACTCATGTAACCCCAGCCACTTAGGTCTTGCACTGTCTTGGTTCCCTCTCCCCCACCCCTCCTACCCTCCTCTCTCTCTGATCTTTCCTTGGTTCTCTTTGCACTCTTGGCCTCTTGGTCCTCTCCCTCCTTGATCCTCTCTTTTGTCCCTCCCTCCCTTTCTTGTTCTTCCTGTCTCTCTCCCCTCATGGCCTGTTTCTGTGTGCTGGTCATGAGCAGAGTACTTCTTTCTCTCTGCTCTGGACTCTTCCAGATGTCTCTGGCTGTGTTCGCCCTCATATCTGCAGTAAAAACCTTCTCTTCATCCATACCTTGGAGGGTCATGTCCTCATTTTCATTCATTGAATAGGCTATGAAAAGTTTATTGCACCATGTATATCTGTATCACACAGGCACATGTCTCAACCACACATGAGTTGATTTCAATCCCAATTGGTCTTGCAGGTACTTCAGAAAACACATTTTTTTTTTTTTGAGAAACAATTACACTGAGTCTTTGAACAGATGCTTTGCAGGAGTTTACCATGCCCGTTGGCAGTTGTAAGTAGCTCTTGGAATCCCCAGTTTCTAAAATGCTGTTGACATGTTGCCTGCTGTCATCTCAACCATGATTTCTTCTGTTCCTATTAAATGGCTATATCATTTTTACCATTCGTCTTGAACTTGGGGATGTGAAGGTGTGGGAGACAAGTGGATTTGTATAGTCCAGATCTCTAGCTGAAAATCCCTGCTTGAGGGAGTCATCACACTCCCTCTTCCCACATCTCTCACTTTAGATGTGCCCCTCCCCCACCATTCTTCCGTTTGTCCTCAACATTCTCTGGCTGTTTGTCTGAGGCCATGCCTGGACCTGTAGTATCTATGAGTCCCTATCCTGAGTCAGACACGTGCTTTTAGAGTTTTGTGATCTCCCCTGACTTGGGTAACGCTCCAATGGATAGGATTGTTATTTTGGCTTAACTGGATGGGTCATTCGGTGCCTATTACCATTAACAGCATCGGGCGCCCAGTAGAACAGTGCACTTAACCCCTTTTTGAAAGCTGTCCTAACCTTGCCTTCCAAAAGGTTACTGAGCCCAACCCTGTAGCTATGCTCGCTCACACACTGGCAGGTAGGTCCAGTGCGAGGGGTTTTCTTTTTCCTACAAGGATCAGAGATTTTGTCTGGTCACTTTTCAAGTGCTGTGTAACTCATACTTAGAGGTATAAAAGCTTCCAATGGTGGTGGACACAGCCTAAGGTGGGCAGGGAATACCGAGGAGAGAAGAGCCAGCGCACTGGTAGACATCTCGGGAAGTTTCACTGAACCCCGCCCCATCTCCCACCATTACCCGCAGCCACAGGTTCCCGGAACATCTGCATTCTATGCTGTGCTCCCAAGGGCACTTTGAGCCAGTGCCGACTTGCAAGCCTGCGCTTCAAATTGTGTACTTTACAACTTCTGCTTTGATTCAGACAGCTGTTTTAGGTATAAAGAGAGTGGTTCGGACGCAGGACTCAAGGCCAAATGCATAGGTGAAGTAAATACCCAAATTCCGTGAATCTGACTATTTACAGAGAGAAGGCATCTGATGACAGTTCTCACTGTGTGCCTTCCCTGGGTGTCTCCTGCTGCTTCTCTTTCAACTACTGCTATTGGTCGTGCAACGGATTCTTGCAATGAGAAACTTTAACATTTTAAAGTAAAGAAATTAAAATACAGTGGATGCAGCGCAGTGTGTCCACACTCCGACCGTCCGCTCGCACACTCCTGTGAAGGTCACAGGACCGCAACGTTTCAGAGTGGCTTCTCCCTTTCCATCACGTGAGTGCCCAGATCCCTCATGCTTAACAGCAAAAGCCTTCACCTGCCCAGCAGCTCGCCAGAGCTAACACTTTTTTTGTTTTTTAAGTGGCGAAGACATCTTCCTGTTTCCAGAGTGATTATTGTCATTGCAGGAACCATTGATGTTGAGATTATCATTCATTCAGATAAGGAGAAAACATACATAATATGTATGACTACCCGATTTTTCCTTTTTCCTGTTTTCTGCTAGGCCTTCATTTGTCTCTGAGAAGAAACGCTGTCATCATCAAATTCATCATTTTTTTTTTAAACTCATATGCCACACACATTTGCTCAATTTTCTTTTTCTGTTCTTTCTCACACCGGGATGTGTCATCTTCGCCAAGGGCTCATTAGCCTTAATTAGGAAGTCTGCTCAAACCCACCCATCCTTTCTCCTGAAATACAGCTGGCAACAAACGAACTCATCTGTTTCACATTTCCATGGGGGGGGGGGGTTGGGGGGGTGTGTGTGGGGGAACTCATGAGGCTGGAGTTGCTTTCTTCCACTATCATAATTAAATCGTTCCTCTACGTGTAAACATTTCAGAAAGAAATGTCTGTCAGCCGCACTAGCCCAGATGAGGACCCGGAGTCTGAGGACTCTCTTTTCTTGATTTTAAAATGCCCTGTGTGAGATATGCAAACATACTTTTGCCTCAGCTTCCCCTGTTGTTACCTCTAGTGGCCCTACGTATTTCATAGATGCTGTTAGTAAGAAACGAGGTGACATAAGGGACACAGACCTTTTCCATTGTTGCTTAAAATATTTTAATTACACATTTAAAATATGGTAAAATGTAGTTCCCTATGCCCAGTTCAAGGCCAGATTTGTAACATTTTGTATTTCTCTCCAGCATCCCTTGGGGTCTGTTTTAGATTAACTAATCAGTTACATGTTTTTACTACTACTCTGGAAAGAGGGACTTTGCATTGTCTGATGAGACAGAAGAAGTTGAAATGACTCTGGCTCGGAGGAAGACATCTTTCCTCTTAGAACTCCTTCTCTTGGCCTGACCGCATGCGTTCTCCCACAGACACATTATTCCCTCCTGCTTAAAATGGCAATAACTTTAAAAACAAAAATCTGAAAATGAGTTAAGTCTTTCTGTTTGTTCAAAGATAGTATGCATAAAAACATCCACACCCTTAACTCTATACTGATTGAAAGTAAGAAACACAGGTTTTTCTTTTGTGTAAAGACTTTCTGGGTTGGGGGCAGTGATCTACATCTTTAGTCCCTAGCACAGGGGAAGCCCAGGCAGGTATACCTCTCTGACTGAGGCCTGCCTGAGCTATGTAGTGAGACTCTATCTACAAACAAACAAACAAATAACGCTTTTAAAAGTTTACTTAGCTCATATAATGATTTTGGCTATTATCCCATTTAAAAAGAAAAATCTGTTCCAATAAAATAAATGGAAATTCAGTGGCTTATGATCTTTGTAAAATTACAAGATTACTGTCATGCCTCACAATTACGATTCAAGACACCAAAATTTGATTTCTATACTGGTTTACAAGAAATCAATTGAACACACACACACACACACACACACACACACACACAAATACAGCTTTTTTTAAAAAAAAATTAAAAACTAATTTTTTCCAATTTTTAATAGGTATTTTCTTCATTTACATTTCAAATGCTATCCCCAAACCCCCTATAACCTCCCCCCCCTGCTCCCCTACCCACCCACTCCCACTTCTTGGCCCTGGTGTTCCCCTGTACTGGGGCATATAAAGTTTGCAAGACCAAGGGGCTTCTCTTCCTAATGATGGCCAACTAGGCCATCTTCTGCTACATATGCAGCTAGAGACACGAGCTCTGGGGGGTACTGGTTAGTTCATATTGTTGTTCCACCTATAGGGTTGCAGACCCCTTCAGCTCCTTGGGTGCTTTCTCTAGCTCCTCCATTGGGGGCCCTGTGATCCATCCAATAGCTGACTGTGAGCATCTACTTCTAAGTTTGCCAGGCACTGCCATAGCCTCACAATAGACAGCTATATCAGGGTCCTTTCCACAAAATCTTGCTGGCATATGCAATAGTGTCTGCATTTGGTGGCTGATTATGGTATGGATCCCTGGGTGGGGCAGTCTCTGGATGGTCCATCCTTTCGTCTCAGCTCCAAACTTTGTCTCTGCAACTCCTTCTAGGGGTGTTTTGTTCCCAATTCTAAGAAGGGGCAAAGTGTCCACATGAGCACAGGGGGAAAAATTCCTGAATAGAACAGCAATGGCTTGTGCTGTAAGATCAAGAATTGACAAATGGGACCTCATAAAATTTCAAAGCTTCTGTAAGGCAAAAGACATTGTCAACAAGACAAAAAGGCCACCAACAGATTGGGAAAGGATCTATACCAATCCTAAATCTGATAGGGGACTAATATTCAATATATATAAAGAACTCAAGAAGATGGACTCCAGAAAATCAAATAACCCCATTAAAAATGGGGCACAGAGCTAAACAAAGAATTCTCAACTGAGGAATATCGAATGGCTGAGAAGCACCTGAAAAAATATTCAACATCAGGGAAATGTGAATCAAAACAACCCTGAGATTCCATCTCACACCAGTCAGAATAGCTAAGATCAAAAATTCATGTGACAGCAGATGCTGGCAAGGATGTGCAGAAAGAGGGACACTCCTCCATAGTTGGTGGGACTCCATGCTGGTACAATCACTCTGGAAATCAGTCTGGTGGTTCCTCAGAAAATTGGACATAGTACTACTGGAGGATACAGCAATACCTCTCCTGGGCATATATCCAGAAGATGTTCCAACTGGTAATAAGAACACATGCTCCTCTACGTTCATAGCAGCCTTATTTATAATAGCCAGAAGCTAGAAAGAACACAGATGTCCCTTAACAGAGGAATGGATACAGAAAATGTGGTACATTTACACAATGTAGTACTACTCAGCAATTAAAAACAATGAATTTATGAAGTTCTCAGGCAAATGGATGGATCTGGAGGGCATCATCCTGAGTGAGGTAACCCAATCACAAAAGAACTCACATGATATGCACTCACTGATAAGTGGATATTAGCCCAGAAACTTAGAATACCCAAGATACAATTTGCAAAACACATGAAACTCAAGAAGAAAAAACTAATTTTTTAATGAAAAAAAATATGTGTATGGATGTTTTGCCTGTAGGTATATCTGACTACCAGGTGTGTGCAGTGCCTGTGCAGGCCAGAAGAGGGCATCAGGACTGGAGTTACAGACAGTTGCTAGCTGCTGTGTATCGAGTGTACATCACTGATGGGGCCAGGGTGCTGGGAATGCCTCATTTGCATAAGGAGGAATCCCAGCTGCTGATGGACATGACCTTATAAGGGGAGAGGAAGTTTAACCTGGCTACCTGGACTTAGAGACCTCCTCCAGCTGTGTAAAGTTGGGGGCACAGGACTCCAGGACAAGACTGCTGGGGCGTGGACATGCCTCAGTCCCACTCTTGGCCTGTTCACCACAGCTCCTCTGCTCAGCTCCCTGGCCTCACACACTTCTAATCAGGTCATATATTGAGTACCCAAGCTACCTAAGACATATCCTGCTAGATTTAGAATAGGAGGCAAACCACTCACTCTAACATGTAAGGCCCAGGGTTGTTCACCTTGACCCAGTTCAGCAATATTAAGCCCTGCTGATGTCCTTTCTCCTACATTTATCTTACGTATTTGTCTACTCATTTGACAAATATTTTGGGGAGAACTTAGTAAGTATCCACTATTAGTTTTCTTTTTTTCTTTCTTTCTTTCTTTCTTTCTTTCTTTCTTTCTTTCTTTCTTTCTTTCTTTCCTTCTTTCTTTCTCTCTCTCTCTCTTTCTTTCTAAAGATTTATTTATTTATTATATGTAAGTACACTGTAGTTGTCTTCAGACACTTCTTTTTTTTGAGGTTTGCTTCTTTTTTTAATATTTTTTATTACATATTTTCCTCAATTACATTTCCAATGCTATCCCAAAAGTCCCCCATGCCCTTCCCCCACTTCCCTACCCACCCATTCCCATTTTTTTTTTTGGCCCTGGCGTTCCCCTGTACTGGGGCATATAAAGTTTGCATGTCCAAAGGGCCTCTCTTTCCAGTGATGGCCGATTAGGCCATCTTTTGATACATATGCAGCTAGAGTCAAGAGCTCCGGGGTACTGGTTAGTTCATAATGTTGTTCCACCTATAGGGTTGCAGATCCCTTTAGCTCCTTGGGTACTTTCTCTAGCTCCTCCATTGGGGGCCCTATGATCCATCCAATAGCTGACTGTGAGCATCCACTTATGTGTTTGCTAGGCCCCGGCATAGTCTCACAAGAGACAGCTCTATCTGGGGTCTTTCAGCAAATTCTTGCTAGTGTATGCAATGGTCTTCAGACACTTCTTACTCCGGCCTCCCTGTCTTCAGACAGCCCAGAAGAGGGCATCAAATCTCATTTCTGATGGTTGTGAGCCATCATATGGTTGCTGGGATTTGAACTCGTGACCTTTGGAAGAGCAGTCAGCACTCTTAACTGCTGAGCCATCTCTCTAGCACCCACTATTAGTTTTCAGTATCACTGAGATGAAAGTCAGCGAAGTTCCTGTCTATAAATAGCTTATATCCTAGGCGCAGCTAAGGGATGAATAAAATCATATATGGTACTTTAAACATTGAACCGGTAAAGCCAAATGTGAGGTGCGCAGCAGGCAAAGGTGGGCAAACAATCCTTGCAAGGCTCGAGGAAGTGAGAAGATGGATTATGAGAACGATGGGAGAGCTGTCTACACAGTCAGAATTACAGAGCAGTCTACACAGTCAGAATTAGACAGCGAAAAGCCTTGCGGGAGAAATGATTTCATGAATCTGAGAGACAGCAAGAAGAGATTGTATTTCTAGCAAGGAACAAGAGAGGGAGTGGGGGAGGGGTGTGAGACAGCGTGATAGGGAGGGCTCACATAGGAACTTGTGAGGAAGTGCCCAGGCCTATAGATCATGAAATGAATACACAGCACACAGTCTGCAGGGGATGTGTCCCCAGGGAGTTCAACTTTGTTTCCCTCTATCCTACGTCCTCTAAATCAATCTCCTGAGTTAGGTTTCTTTGTGTATAGTAGAGGGGTATTAATGACTGTACCAAGAAATTGATTCTAAAATGTTCTGTGGAAAAGGACTAGTACGTAGTTCCATCACTTCACTAGTTAGCAGCTTGTAGTGGCTATTCCTGGTTGTCAACTTGACAATATTTGGAATGAACTACAATCCGGAATTGGAAGGCTCACCAGTGACCCTTATCTGGAGGCTTGGAGATCCTTATCTGGATCTTGGTTTGAAGATCTTGAGCCATAGTGGCTATGGATTCCAGAAGATTGAATCTCCGAGTTAAGGAACACACCTTTAATCTGGGCTATGCCTTTCATCTGGGATTAAAGGTGTGGTGGAACACACCTTTAATCTGGGCTACACCTTTTGCTGGAGACAATATAAGGACATTGGAAGAAGGGAGTCTAGCTCGAGCTCTTGCTCCTTCGCCTGCTTGCTGCGTGAGACTGAGTAACTGCTAGATCCTTGGACTTCCATTCACAGCTGCGACTGAACAATTGTTGGGAATTGGGCTGCCGACTGTAAGTCATCAATAAATTCCTTTACTATTTAGAGACTATTCATAAGTTCTGTGACTCTAGAGAACCCTGACTAATACAGAAGTTGGTACCAGGAGTGGTTCTAGAGTAACAGAAGTACAAGGATGAATCTTTTAAAATACTGGAATTGGCTTGTTGATCCACCAGCACTTTCAAATATTGAAACCTCTCCAGATTCTCTCCCTCCTGGGAGCTCAGAGAATTTTGAAGACCCATGGTTGAAACTATATTCCGAACTTAAAGAAGCTAATGACCTTGATTTTCTTAATGAATTAGGTGATTCAGTGCACAAAGCTTTCTACAAGATGGGGAAAAAATCGGAAAATGATTTTACTGGCTGGCTGCTCTTAGTATCTGTGGAAAGAATGATGAATGAAAGGAAGGAGTTGTGTGATAAAATCGAAAGTCTCCAGACACAAGTAAACGATCTAAAAGTTGCTAAGTGTGTCCTTGAGGAGAATCTTCTCTCTTGTAGCAATAGAGCTCAAGTTGCAGAAAATCAAACAGAAACTCTCATTTTAAGGTTGGCTGAACTACAGCGAAAATTCAAGTCTCAGCCTCAGAGTGTGTCGACAGTTAAAGTAAGGGCTCTAATTGGCAAAGAATGGGATCCTACAACATGGGATGGGGATGTGTGGGAAGACCATGTTGAAGCTGAGAATTTTGAATCCTCAGATTCTCAAGGGTTTGCCCCACCTGAGGAAGTAGTACCCTCAGCCCCACCTCTTGAAATAATGCCTTCCCCACATGAGGAAATTAATTTTGCAGAGTCTGCTCACGGCCCACCAATAGTTTCTTCTAGACCTGTAACCAGACTCAAAGCAAAACAGGCCCCTAGAGGGGAGGTAGAAAGTGTAGTCCATGAGGAAATTCGCTACACTACTAAGGAGCTTAATGAGTTTGCTAATTCATTCAAGCAGAAACCTGGTGAATATGTGTGGGAATGGATTTTAAGGGTGTGGGATAAGGGTGGAAGGAACATAAAACTAGAGCAGGCTGAGTTTATTGACATGGGTCCTCTGAGTAGAGATTCTAGGTTTAATACGGAAGCTCGCATAGTTAAAAAAGGTGTCAAAAGTTTGTTTGAATGGTTGGCTGAGGTGTTTATCAAAAGATGGCCTACTGGAAATGACTTGGAGATGCCTGATATTCCATGGCTTAGTGTTGATGAAGGGATTTTAAGACTTAGGGAAATTGCAATGCTAGAGTGGATATATTGTGTAAAGCATAATTGTCCACAATGGGAAGGTCCAGAAGATATGCCTTTCACCAGCTCTATAAGACGCAAATTGGTGAAAGGGGCACCAGCACATTTGAAGGGTTTTGTTCTTTCCCTTTTCCTTGTGCCAGATCTTAGCATTGGAGATGCTTCTGCTCAATTAGATGAATTAAATTCACTGGGTTTAGTTGGATTCCGAGGTAACAAGGGCCAGGTGGCAGCATTGAATCGCCGGAGACAAGGTGATTCTAGTTATTATAATGGACAGCGTAGACAAAAGAATGTTTATAATAACATACCCAGTAATGGTCAGCACAGGAGAGGTGAAATTTATAATGGCATGACTCGGTTGGACCTTTGGTACTGGCTAACCAATCATGGTGTTTCCAGGAATGAAATACATAGGAAGCCTACTGCATATTTGTTTGATCTGTATAAGCAGAAAAATTCTCAAACAAATGAAAGAAAGGCTACATTAGATCGTGGTAAACAGTCAAATGAAAGAAAGGCTACATTAGATCGTGGTAAACAGCAATCTCGGCCAGTGAATCAATTTCCAGACTTGAGACAGTTTACAGATCCAGAACCCCTTGAATGAAGGGGTGGCCAGGTTCCGCTGAGGAAGGATCTTGATAAGACACTCAAAGGTTTTGCTGTTACCCTTTCTCCAGTTCTTCCCCAGAGGGACCTACGGCCTTTTACAAGGGTAACTGTACACTGGGGAAAAGGAAATAATCAGACTTTTCGGGGTCTGCTGGATACTGGTTCTGAGTTGACACTGATCCCAGGGGATCCCAAGAAACATTGTGGCCCTCCAGTTAAAGTAGGGGCTTATGGAGGGCAGGTGATTAATGGAGTTTTGACTGATGTCCGACTCACAGTAGGTCCAGTAGGTCCCCGGACACATCCTGTGGTGATTTCCCCAGTTCCAGAATGTATAATTGGGATAGATATACTCAGAAATTGGCAGAATTCTCATATTGGTTCCCTGAACTGTAGAGTGAGGGCTATTATGGTTGGAAAGGCCAAATGGAAGCCTTTAGAGTTGCCTCTGCCAAAGAAAATAGTGAATCAAAAACAGTATCGTATTCCTGGAGGAATTGCAGAAATTACTGCCACTATCAAGGACTTGAAAGATGCAGGGGTGGTGGTTCCCACCACATCTCCATTTAACTCTCCTATCTGGCCAGTGCAGAAAACAGATGGATCATGGAGAATGACAGTTGATTACCGAAAACTAAATCAGGTAGTAACTCCAATTGCAGCTGCTGTACCAGATGTAGTTTCCTTACTTGAGCAAATTAACACATCTCCTGGCACCTGGTATGCGGCTATTGATCTGGCAAATGCCTTCTTCTCAGTACCTGTCCATAAGGACCACCAGAAGCAATTTGCTTTCAGTTGGCAAGGCCAACAGTATACCTTCACAGTTTTGCCTCAAGGATATATTAACTCTCCTGCCCTGTGTCATAATTTAGTTAGAAGGGATCTTGATCGTTTGGATCTTCCACAAAATATCACATTGGTGCACTATATTGATGACATTATGCTGATTGGACCAAGTGAGCAGGAAGTAGCAACCACTTTGGACTCATTGGTAACACATATGCGTATCAGAGGATGGGAAATAAATCCAACCAAAATTCAAGGACCATCTACCTCAGTGAAATTCTTAGGAGTCCAGTGGTGTGGGGCATGCAGAGATATTCCTTCTAAGGTGAAAGATAAGTTATTGCACCTGGCCCCTCCTACAACCAAGAAAGAAGCACAACGTTTAGTGGGTCTATTTGGATTCTGGAGACAACACATCCCTCACTTGGGTGTGTTACTTAGGCCTATTTACCAAGTGACTCGGAAAGCTGCTAGCTTTGTGTGGGGCCTGGAACAGGAGAAGGCCCTTCAACAGGTCCAGGCTGCTGTGCAGGCTGCTCTACCACTTGGACCATATGACCCAGCAGACCCGATGGTACTTGAGGTGTCTGTGGCTGATAGAGATGCTGTTTGGAGCCTCTGGCAGGCCCCTGTAGGTGAATCACAGAAAAGACCTTTGGGATTTTGGAGCAAAGCTCTGCCATCATCTGCAGACAACTATTCTCCCTTTGAAAAACAGCTCTTGGCCTGCTATTGGGCCTTAGTGGAAACTGAACGTTTGACAATAGGACACCAAGTTACTATGCGACCTGAACTACCCATCATGAGCTGGGTACTATCAGACCCTGCAAGTCATAAAGTGGGACGCGCACAGCAGCAGTCTATTATCAAATGGAAGTGGTATATACGTGATCGGGCCAGAGCAGGTCCTGAAGGCACAAGCAAGTTACATGAAGAAGTTGCTCAAATGCCTATGGTTTCTACTCCTGTTACAATGCCATCTGCTGCCAAGCATGCACCTATAGCCTCATGGGGTGTTCCCTATGATCAACTGACCGAAGAGGAGAAGACTAGAGCCTGGTTTACTGATGGCTCTGCACGTTATGCAGGCACCACCCAGAAGTGGACAGCTGCAGCATTACAACCCCTTTCTGGGACAACCTTGAAAGACACAGGTGAAGGGAAATCTTCACAGTGGGCAGAACTTCGGGCAGTACACATGGTATTACAGTTTGTTTGCAAGAAGAAATGGCCAGATGTACGATTATACACTGACTCATGGGCTGTAGCCAATGGATTGGCTGGATGGTCAGGGACTTGGAAAGATCACAATTGGAAAATTGGTGAGAAAGACATCTGGGGAAGAAGTATGTGGATAGATCTCTCCAAATGGGCAAAGGATGTGAAGATATTTGTGTCCCATGTAAATGCTCACCAAAAGGTGACTTCAGCCGAGGAGGAGTTCAATAATCAAGTGGATAAGATGACCCGTTCTGTGGACAGTCAGCCTCTCTCCCCAGCCATCCCTGTCATTGCTCAATGGGCACATGAACAAAGTGGTCATGGTGGTCGAGATGGAGGTTATGCTTGGGCTCAGCAACACGGGCTTCCACTCACCAAAGCTGACCTGGCTACTGCTGCTGCTGATTGCCAGATCTGCCAACAGCAGAAACCAACACTGAGCCCCAGATATGGCACCATTCCTCGAGGTGACCAGCCAGCAACCTGGTGGCAGGTTGACTACATTGGACCACTTCCTTCGTGGAAAGGACAGCGTTTTGTTCTTACTGGAGTAGATACTTATTCTGGTTATGGATTTGCCTTTCCTGCACGTAATGCCTCTGCTAAAACCACCATTCACGGACTGACAGAATGCCTCATCTATCGTCATGGTATTCCACACAGTATTGCTTCTGACCAAGGAACTCATTTCACAGCCAGAGAAGTACGACAGTGGGCTCACGATCATGGAATTCACTGGTCTTACCACATTCCCCATCATCCTGAAGCAGCTGGGCTGATAGAAAGATGGAATGGCCTTTTGAAGACGCAGTTACAGCGCCAATTAGGTGGTAACAGCTTGGAAGGCTGGGGCAGAGTTCTTCAGAAGGCAGTATATGCTTTGAATCAGCGCTCGATATATGGTACAGTTTCACCCATAGCCAGGATTCATGGGTCCAGGAATCAAGGGGTGGAAAACGGAATAGTTCCACTTACTATCACTCCTAGTGACCCTCTAGGAAAATTTTTGCTTCCTGTCCCCATAACTCTAGGTTCTGCTGGCTTAGAAGTTTTGGCTCCAGAGAGGGGAGTGCTCCTACCAGGAGCTACAACAAACATTTCATTGAACTGGAAGCTCAGACTTCCCCCTGGTCATTTTGGGCTTCTAATGCCCTTAAACCAACAGGCTAAAAAAGGAATAACAGTGTTAGGAGGGGTGATAGATCCAGATTACCATGGGGAAATTGGATTACCTCTTCACAATGGTGGTAAGCAAGATTATGTCTGGAGTGCAGGAGATCCCTTAGGGCGTCTCTTAGTACTACCATGTCCTGTGATTAAAGTCAATGGGAAACTACAACAGCCTAATCCAAGCAGGATGACAAAGGACGCAGACCCATCAGGAATGAAGGTATGGGTCAATCCTCCAGGAAAAGAGCCAAGACCTGCTGAGGTGCTGGCTGAAGGTGAAGGAAATACAGAATGGGTAGTAGAGGAAGGTAGTTATAAATACCAATTAAGGCCACGTAACCAGTTGCAGAAACGAGGATTATAAAGTAATATGAATGCCCATTGTAAATTTACTAATGCGTTTGCGATTGTACGAGGGATAGTTATATCATGTTAGGCGTATTTACAACCTTGTTATTGTTTCATGTGAACATGAGATATTATTTGTGTCAAGTTGACAAGGGGTGGATTGTAGTGGCTATTCCTGGTTGTCAACTTGACAATATTTGGAATGAACTACAATCCGGAATTGGAAGGCTCACCAGTGACCCTTATCTGGAGGCTTGGAGATCCTTATCTGGATCTTGGTTTGAAGATCTTGAGCCATAGTGGCTATGGATTCCAGAAGATTGAATCTCCGAGTTAAGGAACACACCTTTAATCTGGGCTATGCCTTTCATCTGGGATTAAAGGTGTGGTGGAACACACCTTTAATCTGGGCTACACCTTTTGCTGGAGACAATATAAGGACATTGGAAGAAGGGAGTCTAGCTCGAGCTCTTGCTCCTTCGCCTGCTTGCTGCGTGAGACTGAGTAACTGCTAGATCCTTGGACTTCCATTCACAGCTGCGACTGAACAATTGTTGGGAATTGGGCTGCCGACTGTAAGTCATCAATAAATTCCTTTACTATTTAGAGACTATTCATAAGTTCTGTGACTCTAGAGAACCCTGACTAATACACAGCTCAACCACTGCATCTCCTAAGGTGTTACTGAGAGGGTAAATGGACCCCATGTTTGTCGCTGAACACTCATTCTAGAGAAGGAAACTCTATTTCCTCGTATTATACATGAAAGCACTTCAACTTCAGAATGCCGCTGTCCACAGGGAGCGCTGTGCTTCTGTCACAAATAAGTGCAGCTTATAAAGGACCGAGTTTACTTGAGCCCCCAGGTTTGGAGTCTTCGGCTGACTGCCAGGAAGGATCTGGGTTAAGTACACCATGACAGAAAGCTGCTCACCCCAAGGTCTGAATGCAAAGGGAACAGAAGGACAGACAAGATCCCAGGATCCTCTGAAGTTATATTCGATCTGAAACCTCCACTGGACCCTACTCTGGTGATGACCTAGTCACCCCTAGGCTGCCCTGGAATAGAGCTGGAGATCAGGGTTTTTATAGGTAGGGAGCTGGTGCAGAACCACGTGGTCACAGTCAGCGGCTTCTTCCCATTGCGGTTTTACTTCATCTTCTTCTAGCGTTGACTCTATTCCTGCAGAGAGCTGTTCTGTTTTCTTTTGAAAATCCCTCAATATTTTCTGAATCCCCTTTTCCATTCTTCTTTCTCCCTGTTATCCCCTTTTCCCCCTTAAATTTACAAATGACACTTACTTATTTTAAGGGGAAAGGAGACATTTTTAGTGCTTAAGAGAAAGCTTAAACCAACGATAGCCAGGACAGATGATTGTTGAGAGGAATTTCCTACCAGGCAACTTCCTGACTCACCTCTGAGTGGTCCACCTTCCTGTGGATGGCAGGAACTTCCTGTTCCTTTTTAGCAGACAGGATAAATGCAAAGCAAACAAACAACAAACAAACAAAACAATCTTGTATCAAGTCGTATGAAGTTTAACCTCGTAATCTCGTTCAAATTCCTCACTTTCTCTATCTGCATTAGCATCTTTTTACCTGGAACATTTGAACCCTAGACACACACCCCTCCCCCTTTTCCAGATGTGACTGAGCCCTGATAAACTCTTTATGCCCTGCTCTGAGATCTTTTCCAGCAGTTGTCCCATTCGTATAGCACTGCTGAGGACGTCTGGACACAGTGACAAATGACGGTATTTTGGGAAGCACGCTCTCAGACGGAAGCGTAGTGGGTGAGGTTGCCTCTTTTGTTTATTGTTTTGTGAAGGTGCAGGAGTCTGAGAGACAAAATGTACTCCAAGGCATTCTCGCTCCCAACCCCACCCCTTCCCAAGACAGGAGATCTCTCTCGCTCTGGCTGGTGGTCTGGAACTCAGTCTGTAGACCAGGCTGCTCTTGAACACATTGATGTGTGCTCTCCTTTGCCTTCCAAATGCTGGGATTAAAGGTGCTTGGTACTAAACCCAAAAGGCCTGTTTGGTCTTCCTCTGTGTGTCCCTGTTTCTCTCTCTCTTTGTCTATGTCTCTGTCTCTGTCTCTGTCTCTGTCTCTGTCTCTCTCTCACTCTCTGAAAGAGAATTGTATTATATAGCCCTGGTTAGCTTGGAACTCTCTTTGTAGAGAGACGACAACTAGAAACTAGGCTGGCCTTGAACTCAGGTGCTGGGATTAAAGGCCTGCCCACACAGGTGGTTGTTTTTGAGGTATCCTTTGAACAAAGCTACAGCCTCTGTTTTCACTTCAGTCGCGTTTGCCACGCTCAGCTGCTGCTCTGTGGAAAGGAAGGAGCAGGCTTGTGTGTCACAGAAGAAAGCAGGACTCACACACAGTCTGCGCTTTAGCTATTGTCTCAGCTGGAAGCAGACGGATTTTCTGTGCCTGCGTTCCCCGGGTAGTCTTCAAGCACTCGTGTGATCTCCTAAGCACCTATGATTTATAATTTGAATGTGGCCAAAGCTTGTGCCGCAAAGTTTTGGTGTAGTCTAAAAGGGATGCTTTGAACTTAATTACAGAAGACTGCCGAGACGTGATGGTGTAAAGTGAGGTTCAAATATTCTGAGTTGAGCTCAGTGATGAAAGTTTGAAACCTGAGAAATGCATACATACTCAGAGGCTGCACTGATGTTCTGGGATAAGGCACGGAGTGGATGCCAGGAACTCAGAACTCTGAGACGCCTTGTCCGTTTGCCCTTTAATTTTCATCTGTCCCTTGAAAAGAAGGAGTGGCGGTAAAACCACGGGATCCCTTCTAGGTGAACCTGGACACGCATCAGGTTGAGTTGCAGGAGAAATCCAAGTGGCAGATGTTGAAACCAGATCTCAGTGCAGTCCTGTTAGACAGAACCATCTGTCTGGGCATGGTGACACCTGTCATCCCAGCACTGGGGAAGCAGAGGCAGGAGGGTTCAGAGCCAGCATAAACTCCACTGTGAGTTAAAGCCACTCAGAGATACATGCATGGTGAAACCCTGTCTCAAAAACTGAAAGACTCGTCATTATAAAGCATAGGATATTTACAAAACCGTACCACGAGTTAAAAATAATGACATCTTTGAACCACATTTTGCCCTATGTGATGGGCGTGTGAGAAGTGTATTAGTAATTTTAAACAATGAAAGCAAATAAAGCAAGGCCAGTCTAATTCCCTCGCTACAGACTGCTCATCAGTAAGGGTTTTGTGCGCTGAATCTTTAATAAGTCAGTCTTATATCCTACTAAAAGTTCTGAGATTTTTAGAAGATGTGAACAGTGACATATCCAGGTTGACAGCTCCTTTTCTACCTCAAACGAACAGACAGACAGACTGACCGCAGAGAAACAAGCCCCATATTCCAAAGGAATGGCTCCCAGCAGCCAACGGTTCTTACCTGGGAATCCTCACACAGAAATGAAGAAGTCATACGCAGGAGTCATGTCCTGACTCCGTCACCTATTATCTGTGCTGTAATTGGGAATACATCAGTCCCTTCCTTCTACACTTGTATCAGTTCTAGGAATTGTGGGTAACTTGTATCAGTTCTAGGAATTGTGGGTAAAGCTGTCCCCTTCTCTAGTGAGATGGTGGCCTGTGGCGGCTGTTGAGAAGAAACCCGTTGCAGAGCATTGCAATCCATCTACCAGAACAATTAGTAAACGCTTTTCAGGTCCCTGTAATACCATAAAAGGAAATTCGTTAGGCCTGTGCTCTACTCTGAACTTCCCGAGAAATTCATGGATGTGCAAAATTTTAAGGCCCGAGGTATAATCATACACGCCACAGACTCATTGCTGCTCTCTCTGCTCCCAATAGCAAAGATATAGAACCAGCCTGTGGTGGCTGGAATTGAATGAACCCCATAGGCTCATATATTTGAATACTTGGTCCCCAGTGTGGGGAATTGTTTGGGAAGGATCAGGGCATGTGACCTTGTTGGGGGAGGTGTGGAACTGGGGCAGGGTTTGAGGTTTTGATAGTCTAGGCCATTCCCAGTTAGTTCTCACAGCATCTGCGTGTGAGTCAGATGGCAGTCCACAGTCACTGCTCAGTGCCCTGCCTGCCCACCTGATGCTGGGCTCCCTGCCATGACTGTCAGGGACTCTAACTCCTGCAACCATGAGCCCCAAATTAGAAGCTTTATTTTATAAGTTGCCTTGGCCGTGCTATTTTGACTCAGTAAGAGCAAAGTAACCAAGACACAACCTCAGCATGCAGCAACGGATGCAAGAACAGAGGAAATGTGAATGATGCTGGGCTATTCAGTCTATAGGAAGAAGGAAGCCCTGCCGTTTGTCCCAACATGAATGACTTTAGAGGATACTAGATTGAATGCAATAAGCCCAGCACAGAGAGACAAGGGGCAGTTGCTCTCACTCAACGTGTGTAATTGACAGAAGCTGATCTTGTGAAAGTAAGGAGAAGAAAAGTGGTTACCAGAAGTGTGGGAGGCTGAAGGAGAGGCTAGTACAGCGACGTCACTCACTAAGTACAAGGTTACAGGTGGTGGAAATAAACCCCAGACTTCCTCAGGGAGGAGCTTTAGGACACTATCACCACAAGTAAATGATAAATGGCTGAGGTGATGGATATATGGAGTACCCTGATATGATTATTACACAATACATGTGAATACCTAAACCCTGTACCTGACAATATATACATGATTATATGCCTATATATAATTAAAACAGAATAATTAGAATTGCTGTCTTTTTTTTTTCTTCTTCGTGGTAAGATCAGAAGCCTTTTAGCACAGAGCAGATACGTACATTTGTGATGGTTTATATATGCTTGGCCCAGGGTGTAGTACTACTAGGAGGTGTGGCCTTGTTGGAGTAGGTGTGTCACTGTGGGTGTGGGCTTAAGATCCTCATCCTAGCTGTCTGGAAGCCAGTATTCTCCTAGCAGCCTTCATATGAAGATGTAGAACTCTCAGCTCCTCCTGCACCATGACTGCCTGGATGCTGCCATGTTCTGCCTTAATGATAATGGACTGAAACTCTCTTTGAACCTGTAAGCCAGCCCCCATTAAATGTTGACTTTATAAGAGTTGCCTTGGTCATGGTGTCTGTTCACAGCAGTAAAACCCTAAGACAACATGAGACCAGGTTATCTCATGGATGATGGCCTTGTTCTTTCGGGTGTTTTTGACAGCTTAGTCTAGAGGTTTGATCAGCAGGCTTTTCTCATTTAAACCAGCATTACTTGAGTATTTGAGGTTGTTTAGGACAGTGTTACTTAGCCGACTAAAAATGTTTAAAGCCTATATACTTTTCAACATTTTCTTTAAAGTTGGTTGGTTAAAGTTAAAAAAAAACATAGTCACTATCTTCCTAAACAATTATTCTATACAGCGACTTTCAGATTATGTTCCTGTACACACCCAGGTCAAGTAGATAGGGTCACCTCATGGACCATGGCTAATGCAGTGTGTGGCGTGAGGTGTGTGGTGTGTAGCGTGTGGTGTATGGTGGTTATTTCCACTGCACAGTGGAAACTTATCCTTTTTTTCTGTGCAAGTACCTTGTCTACCTGGAAGTTACCCAGTACCGTAAGAGGAGAGGCTAGATAATAGTTCTGTGTCCTCATCTTTCTCAGAATGAGGAACGCAGCTTTATTCTGTAAGGTGATGTAGCTCCTGTTGAGGGAGTGGGGCTGAGGATGAAAACATGTCAGCCCAGGAGTCCAGCTGTTCGTGAGGGAGGGACTTTGTAGTGTGCTGTCACCCACTGGGACCTGTGTTGAGGGAGGGACTTTGTAGTGTGATGTCACCCACTGGGACCTGGCTCAATCAATGCTTTGCTTCCCATCACTGTACAGAGAAAGAAACCCCATCTGCTTCCTCAGAAAACATCATTACCTCATTTTATTCCTATCTGTTGTATGTTTTGATTCATGGAAAAGTGGCATTTCTAACCCCTTTCCCTTCTGAGAGTGATAGACACAGCAGAACAATCTTTACTTTAGAATCTTTGCTTAAGATGGTGCAGAACATTAACATCAGCGGTAGGTGAAGAGATCTGGCAAGCATCCCAAGGCTTGAGTGAGCAAGAGCCTAAATCAATAGCAACACCAAATGAGGCAACCCCCAAAAGACTTGTGTGGAGACCCTAACATGATGCCATCAAATTTTCCAATTGTTACTTCTCAACCCAAAGGGGGATGCTTTAAATTATTTTGGAAGGTTTGTATTTATAGTGGCTTATAAAATTGTTTAAAAAAAAAACTAGATTCATCACTAGGATGCATAGAGATCGGTACACACGTTCCTTCTTACTCCCCTAGGCACATGCTTGCAGTCTCTGGCACCTGCTGGAAATGTAGTGTGTGATAATGTCTGCATATGTATCCAGAGCCTTGCAGTCAGCAAAGTCATGGCTGAACTTCAGTAGTTCTTAGCCTGTACAGTGGGGAGTTTTAATATCCCACTGAAAACCATAAAAAACCATAATCTTTCCCACTGCTTCACAATATGAACACTTGGGCCACCGGACTGAGTTTACTTATGAATGGAGGCTGATTCCTCCTCTAGTTTGCACAAAGTAGAGCATTTTATTGTGAGCCTAAACTGACACTTCATCTAATCTTATTTGAATAATGAATTAATTTTGTCTAACTTTATTGAATCACCTGGATGGGTCCAAGTACTAAATAGCTCTAATGATATTTCCTTAGTCCAGCAAGTCATTTCCAACAGAAGATTGATTATACAAGATGGAAAACCTTTAGCTCGTCAACCATGAGCCCAGTTCCTGGGAAATAAGTCAACAGAACACTAATCAGTTCATTTAGGAACTAATAACGTCAGCCCCAAGGCTACAAGAGCCATTCAGACGAGGCTTCCTTCATGAGGGGCACACGATCTCTCTGAACTGGTATAGTAAAGCGGATTTCATCAGATAAGCTGTCAAATGCTTCATAGAACATGCCTTGGAGAATTAAGCTTCCACTGTTCATACAATTTTATCAGACACTAGCAAAGTAGATTTTCCAGTAAAACAGGAAATTGCCCTTGGGCCACGCTTTTGAACATTTATTCAAGACATAGTCTAAATGCTGTTTCAGCTGTCATTTTCTTGCTATCGGCAGAAATGGTTTGCTTTTGTTGTAGATGAGCAGTCCTCTTTAATCACCAAAATCAACTCAAGTGCAGGGAACACGATAACTGGGAAATGAGGGCATTTTCGAGAAGGGGTGAGGAGAGGTAGGTTGTGAGGAAAACAGTTAAGCTTAAAACTTAAGCAGGTTTGGAACCAGGACCTGGTTTGTCAACAAACAACCTTGTGTTTCTTTAATAAGCAGAATAAGCTGTACAATATAGTACTGTATCAGAATAGGCAGTGTTTTAGTGGTTTAAAGTGTAGGCTGTGAGATCAGACTAGTTCCCAATGTCACCACTAATGGTTCTTATTTGTTGGCTCTGGACAAACTACTCAAGATGCTACTGTAGCTCTCTGTAAATTAAGTAATTATATGACAAGTAGAATATATAATAATTCAAGTATACTGCTGAATTTAATGATTTAAGTATAATTCAATGGCTTCTGAAAAGTATGAGATTTTAGGAGTTAATATAAAACTCAGAACTTTTGGAAGTACAGGATCAGAAATAAAGAAGAAATGACTACACAGCCAGTTAAACACTTGGTTTTCCGTAAGTAGAATGCAGGGCCTCATACCTCACAGCAAGAAGTGACCAGTTGGTAGATGGTAGAGTCATTCAAATTATTATATTTTATAAATATCTTTATCATAGCTAATCAAGAAAGCAGAAACTTCCTCCTGGAGACGCGAGACCCAAGTTCCTGGTTTCACGTGGTTTTCATGTGGCTATATGTCCTTCCCTCTGAGAAGAGAAGACCATTCATGAGTTTTGCCTCAGGTCCTTTGTGAGGACCATCAGACCATTTCCTCAGTATAGTAAAAGAAAATGGTGTTGCCTCCCTGACACTTGTGTTAAGACTCTAATTCAGTGTTAAATTATAGTTCAGTAACAGAAACATTCTCTTAATTAGTGCAAGCAAATTGCTTCAGGGCCCTTTGGCTATTATAGGTAAGACAAGCAACACTGACCAACAAGTGACCAGCTCTTGTCAGGAGATAATTGGTGAAGCTAAACTAAGAAGAAATTTATACTATTCTTTCTAAATTTATCTATATCGCTCTATAAGTACATATATAGATATAAAGCATCATTATCTCAAAAAATGCTTTCTGTTTTGTTATTTCAAACAATTGAAAATAGCCATTAGTGTAAATAATTGAAGATAACTATCAATGCAGAATAATTATAACTTAAAACTTGTAAATGCTTCATATGTAAGGCATGGCAGTGCTTTTAGTACTTATTGTCAAGTGTCATGCAGTTTTATCAAGTAAAGAGGACACTAGTGCATAACAGAAGTTTGTTGAGGTTGAACTCTTGATCGCTGCAGCCTTGGTGGTCCCATGAATTGTATACAATAATCTCTATAAATAAGAACCTGGGAAGCGGCTGTGATGAACCTATAATGCAGGGGGTGGTTGAACTGCGGATGTGTACACAGAGGGCTAGATGTTCCCCAGTGCTTGATCATTTGCTTTTCCTAGATCCTCGGGGGGAAGACTATATTTCTGGGCCTCTGCTGTACGTGTTACCATCACATGGTGGCCACATGTGGCACATACATAATCCTTCCTGCATAATAACTCACATTCTTGTTATTGTTTGTTTGTTTTGTCATGACTATGGAAACCATTTATAGTGATTAATAGTGATTGTTAGCTTAACCGGTTTGAGAAACACATAAGAAATCAGTAAAGTCCACTCCTGGGGTGTTTCTGTGGAAGCTTTACAGAGAGGATTATCTAGGAGCAGGGAGACCCTCCACGAGTGCGGGGAGGTCTTGGAGTTTGGGGCCCTAGATGGGATACATGCAAAGAAGCCCACAAGCCCAGGCCATCTCTCTCTCTGCAGCCACCGCTCTCGCCAACATGTCCCTTTCTAGGGCGAACTGAAGCAGCTGAACCCTAGGGCCAAATGTGCCTTTCTTACATCGGGCATTCTGTCAGGGGGCTGAGAATATCAGATAACACAACATGCTTTAAAAACGTTAGGATCCTCAAGTCCGAGGTTGATTTACATTGTGCTGTGTATTAATTAAGCAGAGTAGGTTTTCATCACTTCAGCATATTGTAAGCAAAATAAAAGGATCACTTTATGGCATTTAAAGCTCACTGATAAAGTACACACGCAAAAGCTTTTTCTCTACATGCTGTGGAAAGACTTTCCAGGGGAAGAGATACAATGGCTTGACTACTTGTCAGAATAGCTGCTTTCAGGAGGCTATTTTACAAAACATTAGACTGTAACTCACCAAGTAGGTTAACATGTGAAATTTATTTGAAAACCAGAAATATTTTATCAGTAGGGAGGGCTTCAGAAGTTACTTGACAAAGTTCCACCGGGTCCCTGAGTGTTACAACATTGTATCCCTCTGTGACAGAGGTGACCAGGATGATTTTTATTTTACAGACTTCTAGATGATTTTACAATTTCCTCATTTTCTTTTTGTATTCTCTCAAATATAATCATGTCTAGTATTTAAGTATGTAAAAATTATCTGGGTGATTAGAGCTGAGGTAAACTTATGTGTGGTTCTACGTGGGACCTAGAAAAGAATGAAATGTGTGTGTGTGTGTGTGTGTGTGTGTGTTTATGTTACAGATTATTTTATAGAGAAGAAGAGCTGTTTATGGACCCAGGATAGATAAACAAAGGAGCCAGTTTGACCACTAGAGCATAGAATATTCTGGATTAAATGATCGGGATGGGTAAAGGAATGGAGGCTGTAGAGCACATGATGACTTTATTCATCCCGAGGAGGCCCAGTCTGGCTGAACTGTTGCTTATTTGTAGGGATAGCAAACAAACAAACAAACAAAATTCTAATTGGAAAGTAAAAGTGATGGAACTTTTTGATTCCCACTGTAACAGGAAGAGAGATTAAATGATTTGAGATGTAATGATGACATACGAATATCTTGCTTAGGGTGTAGATGGATGAGAGGATCATGGGAGGTCTGGGTTTCACACTGGAGACTGGAATGAGTGGTCGGCTGTATCAGTAGGTTGTAACAGAAATAAGGAGACAGGATAAGATCTGTGTGTACTTGACAGAAGTACATGTGTGATGGTTTGTATATGCTTAGCCCAGGGCGTGGCATGAGTAGAAGGTGTGGCCTTGTTGGAGTAGGTGTGCCACTGTGGGTGTGGGTTATACGACCCTTATCCTAGCTACCCAGAAGCCAGTATTCTGCTAGCAGCCTTCAGATGAAGATGTAGAACTCTCAGCTCCTCCTGTACCATGCCTGCCTGGATGTTGCCGTGTTCCTGCCCTGATGATAATGGACTGAACCTCTGAACCTGTAAGCCAGCCCCAATTAAATGTTGTCCTTACAAGAGTTGCCTTAGTCATGGTGTTTGCTCACAGCAGTAAACCCTAACTAAGACATCATGTATATGCAGAGGAAGAAAAAAAAATGAGTTGAGAACCAGATGAATTAAAAAAGACTTGTGAAAGTGCTAAGTGGCATACTCAAATGCAGGCCGTAGAAGAAGATCGAAGATCAAACAGGGAGGTTTGGCTCTGGCAGTCACTGAATTGACTAGACAAGGTCTCCCAATCCAAGGAAGAGGAGATGATGGTGCACATGATGGTTAATCTTCATGCCAATCAGATTGGCTTTAGAATCACCTAGGAGACAAACCTCTGGGCAAGACTCTGAAAGCAGTTCCAGAGAGTTTAATGGAGGTGGGAAGACAGATACAGAGAGAGGGAGAGGGACAGGGCATTTGTCTCTGTCACCTTCCTGAGTCTAGGTGCAACATGGCCAGTTGTCTCTAGCCTGGCACTCCTGCTGTCCTGATGTCCTAGCCACTGTGAACAGTGGCCTCACACTGTGAGTCACAGCAAGCCCTTCAGTCTTAAGCTGCTTTTGTATTTTTGGGAACAGCAATAAGAAAAGTAACTAGCAGGCTGGATTCCAAATTTGGCACAGTGCACACATTTAAGGAGAGAAAGAAGAGAAAGCAACCAGGGTGTTCTCAGAGTGGGCACAGAACCAGGATTCAAGAGAACTGACATAGAAAGAAGGAGGAGGTCTGACCTATTATTATTATTGATGACCAAATAGCATCACATGTCACAAATTCTCGGGTGCAGAAAAAGCTTAAACTACATTTTTAAAAGTGAGAGAACTTGGTAGAGTGGAAATCAGATTCTGGCAAAGTTGGAAGGGAACTTGAATTATAAGGAAGCAAGGGATATGGGGTATGTCTTAAAGATCTTGGATTCAAAGGAGACAGCAGCATGGGGGATAAAGAAAAGATTATATTTTTAGATAAGAGAGAATGGACACTTAGGGTTATCTGTAGCTGTGAGAATACAGTCAATAGATGGATGGATGGATGGATGGATGGATGGATGGATGGATGGATGGGTGGGTGGATGGATGGATGGGTGGATGGATGGATGGATGGATGGATTCTCTGGGTATCAGAGAAGGGTGTGCCCTGCTACTTACTCTTTGTTCACAGCACATAGCTGAGAAGAAGGAAACTCTAGTACAGACACAAATACATTTCAGAGTGCTTAGTGAGAGCAAGAAATCTTATGTTGCTTGGTTTGTTTGCAGGTGGTGGGCATGGAGACCAGGGAAGTACTCAGATAGACAAGTACTCTGCCACAGAACTACGTCTCCAAATCAGGAGACTTAAAAAAAAGTTGGCAATTTATAGGAAAATCTTGAACAATTTAGATTTCAGTTGAAGTTAAGATAGTAATACTTGATATATGAACTTACTATGTTGCATGGGATTTGTCTGAAAGGTGAAATGAAGTGGGTTATATCTAAGACTGGAGTTTTGACTTTCATAAACAGAAGATACTAAACAAGAAGCAATTCTAGTAAATATGAAAGGTGTGAATCTAGTTGATTCTGAATTAGTCTGAAGGGCTCAGGACCAGAATGATGGAGAAGAAGAAAAGAGAATGTGTTGGTGTTGGTGTTGGTGACATAATCTTGAGAAAGCTTAAAGAATAGAAGACATGGCCAGAATCTAGAACAAAGAAGCTTGTGGTCAGCTGGAAATGGTCCCTCAATGATGCCTGCATCCTGTCCCTGGAGCCTGCGAATGGTATCTCAGGCAGAAACAAAGTCTTTGCAGGATCTTTGTATGGGGGCATTAACCCTGGGTTACTTGGGCAGCTTAATGCAGTCACAAATGTTCTTATAAAAGAAAGGCAGAGGAAGGTTTGGCAGAGTCAGACCAACAGGATGGGGTCTGAACACACTACACTGTGAGAGCTGAAGGCGGGGGAGTACTAGGCCATAAATTAAGGGGAGCAGGGTTACTAAGATCTTATTCAGAATGTGTATCTCAGCTTACACACGCCAAGAGATACTGAAAAGAGCAACTGAAGCCGATTTTGGACCTTAGATTTCTGGACCTGTACAGGAAACCTTTCGTTGGGTTTGCTTTAAGCCACCCAGTTAGTGTGAGGTAATTGGCCACAGCAGCCGCGTGCAACGAGTAAGGAGATGAATTATACAGAATGGTCAAGTTGGGGGTTTCATAACTGGGGTTAGCCATTCAGTCAAGTTGCACTGAATTCTACATCCAGTTGGGGTTTTGAGACACTGGTGCGGATGGACTTTCTCTACCGCCTACCTCTGCCTCCGAGGGTTAAAGCCGGTGTGACTGTGCCTGGCAGAGGAGAACTCCTGAATTCAAAGTGGAATTAGTGAATGGACAGAGGGATGAGGTGTGGAAGGGGCTGCTATCTCTAAGTCTCATTACTTGCAAAAGAGCAGGAAGTAGGAATTGCAGTCAGATAGGAGTGAAGCTGCCGCTCTGACGTCCAGGCCCCACAGTATGGGGCACCAGGAGAAAATCTGTCTGAGAGAAAAGTAAACTTAGAGTAAAGGTTTTGTTTCAAACCAGGAAAACCTTCTTACCTGAGGTACGTTCTTAGCATTTGCTTATTAGTGTTCCCAGAGATGGATGCGTTTGCTGTTAGATTTTAGGGGTCTCCTCAAAGAGTGATTTTCGTGTATCCCCTTTAAAACATCTTCTATGTCTGCTTTTCTGTCAAGCATATTTTAAAATCTCCTTTAAAAGTGAAGCTAAAAGTAATAGAAGCTGAAGACAGCAGAAGCTGTTTCAGGAACATATTGCCAGCAACAGGCTATTCCATAAACATATTACCAGCAACATGTAATGTCATTTTCTTTCTTATTTTTTCCATTAGTGCTGTAGGAGGAAGCTGGGGATTATATTGAATGAACAGTTGGCCATTGCTGGCCATGAGCACATTCACTAGGAGCAGCTGATGTTTAAACAATACACCACTGGGCTGTATGTTTTATATAGAAATGTTGGCTTTCGTTCAAAATTGTGATTTTTAAGATATTACGCATAGATAGGTTGACAGAGCTCCATCTTTGATACGTAAGAACACAACTTTGCTATGAACTTCATAGAGTCGTTCCCTAAAGCTAACGGCAGTGACTTCATCTCAGTGGTCTGTGGAATGTTGTCTGCTCTTTCCACTGTTCCAGTCTCACGAGGAGAACACATGCATCCTCATTTAGAGAATGTAACAGATGATGGAGTAAGCCTAAGTAATTTACTCATGGTAATTACACTCTGAACGCAGACAAAAGTACCCATTCTTGTCTTGCAACCCTGTGCTGTGACTTTCCTGTGGCTCCTTTTCTCGAGGCATTAAAACCAAGGATGTATTTTGATGAAAAATTGTTATTTTAAGATATGGATCAAGAATATTTCATACCACACACACAGCCTGGTAAGTCACTTCAGCACTTAACGACGATGAGAGTATGAGTGTGTTCCAGCACAGTTGATAAACAATCCGAGCCTGATGTAAAGTGCACATTTGTTTACATGAAATTTCATGTTGGGAAGACTAGGTAAACATGGCCCACTACACCCAGCTGGCTGGAGCAGCGTAGGGATACACAAAGATCACCCCACATACCTCGCAGTCCACCAGCTCTTAGGTCATTGGCTGTTGTGAGAGCAACACACTCCACATCTGTTAAGACAGCTTTCCCTCCCATGCAGAAACCATCACAATGACTCGCAGACACTCACTGCTACAGTAACACGCCTCGCTTGCTGCAGTACTTATTGCTTAACTACCTACTGTGGCCATGACTCGACTGCTGTTTTTACTACATTCATTTCCTCTCTTATTTTTATGTGCTACTAATCAATATTTTCTACGTATCCTATGGCTCGGTACTTTTCATGGCATTGTACACATATTGAATAAAAATGCACGTGTCCCACTATAGGTGTGAAATGCAGCCTCCAAACTCCACAGTAGTTTTATAGAACTTTGAAAATAACATAGCTCATACTGTTCTCCTAAGTTAAAGAGTTACAATAATGAGATGGAAGAATGCAGTTCTACCCTAAAAGATCGAAGAAGATTGCTTGGAAGATCTAGATGGGTGAGTGTGCAGGGAGAGAGAGAGAGAGAGAGAGAGAGAGAGAGAGAGAGAGAGAGAGAGAGAGAGAGAGAGAACCAGGATTACTTTGAAAGAATTTGCCTCCCCCCCCCCCCACCCCGGTATTATTTACTAATGCAGACCAAACCTAAAAAGAGTGTGTTCTATACCTTAGGGACCTGCAAAACCTCAGGGTCAAGGGTCATTTAGAGAGAGATCTGGAAGGACAAAGAACACAAGAAGACCTAAGGAACACTCATCACATCCCATCCCTGTGCAATTCACTGACCGTCAGGAGTTTCTATATTACAGTTTCCCATGCCAATTGCAGAAGGGTAGAGATTCTTCTTACGGGAATGGTAGTTATTAACCTTGAATGTACATTAGAATAACCTGAAGGGAAAGAAGACAAGGGCTTTTAAAAATCTCTGCCTATAATACAAACAGTACCAGGCAATTAGGATCTAGGGAATTATGTAAATAAAACTCGCAGATATTTTTTTTTAAATAATTCTTCTCAAGTGATGCCAACGGTCAAGCTAAGTTAAAACCTCTGCCCCAGTGGAATGTCTGAGGTCCCCATACACCTACTTCCCAGAGGGAAGTTTGGAAACAACTCTTAAAGCAAAGTCAGATTCAATTAAAAGGTAACTGTATAGACTGTTCTTTTGACACACTATGACCAGATAAAAGAAGTTCATAAAACTTCCTCTTGGCTAGTTGGGCTGGTGGTGAAGAGGTTTCCAGCTGGGGAAGGTCTCATTGATGTCTGTGGCCATGTTGCCACCAAGAGCCATGCAGATGTCTGGAGTCTGTGCTGCCTCCTGAAGCCACATTGATGTCTGTGGGCCATGCTGTCACTGAGGACCACTTTGGGACTGTGGTCCTACCGGAGCTGGGATCTGTGCTGATGTCCATGGCCCCTGCTACCACCAAATGCTACTCGGGAAATCTCTGTCTGTCCGAGGTCCTGTTGACATCCATGGGTTATGCAGGGGCCATGTTGACTGGCTCTGAGAACCATGCGTGGGTCCTTGGTCCTACTGAAGCTGGGGTCTGTGTTGATGGTAGTGGCCCACATTACCACCAAAGGCCATGTAGATCTCTGTGGTCTGTGCCGAACCCATTTTGGTGTCACCAGGCCATATTGATGTGGGTGGCCTACACTGCTGTCTGTGATATCTGAGTTCATGCTGCTCTTGAGGGTCATCTCCAGGTCCGTGATCTTACAGCAGTCAGGGTGTAGGTTGATATCCTTGGTCTTTTAGTACCAAAGGCCATGTGGATGTTTGTAGTCTATGCTACTGCCTAAGACCATGTTCATGTCCATGGGGCTATGCATCTGCTGGAACCATTCTCATCTGAATGGCCTGCTCTGTCACCAGAGGTCATGTTGATATTCATGGTTCGAGCTGCCTCTGAGGGCCCTGTCTGAGTCCTTGGTTCTACTGTAGCCAAGAGGTAGGTTGAAGTCTGTGCTGTCACCAGAAACCGTGTAGAGGTGCATGGTCTCTGCTTGAGAAGACTAAGAAGGCTACTTTTGCTGTGATATGGATGACTGCAGATGCGGCAGTGTGAGTGAGGGACGCAGAAGGCTTCTGTGACAACCCCTACCTCTACCACAACTGCTGCCACCAAAAAATAACAGCCTAGACAGGAAGCTACCGAAGAAAACTCTTAAAAAGTGTGATGCAAATGCTGACATGTAGCTCTCCACAATTGACAGCTTTTAGCAGGAAGGGAAGCACTCAGACATTTACGACTCAGGCCACTGAGGGTGCAAATATAGACAGCACAAGTTGGACTTGCTTTTCTGTTTTTATTATTCTTATTCTTATTTTTATTTTTACTTTTACTTTTGTGTGTGTGTTGAGGGGGGTAGGTCACAAGTGTGGTAGAGAGGTTATGGAAAGACTGGGAAATGAGTGTGATTGGGGGTGCATGGTGGGAAAGTCCCATAGAATCAATAAAAAATGTTATGTTAAAAAAAAAAAAAACTTTCTCTTAAACTTACTATAGTTAGAATGCGTGTTTGTGGAACCTATGGGAGAGAAAACCTCAATGAAGGACTTCTCCCATCTTCAGTTCTGTAGCCATACCAGGATTTAAGAATTAGCAAGCAGGGTAGGCGTTACCATGGAGAACAAAGACTGCTCCAGGTAACAGTTGAGAATGATGCTTTTGATTCCAATGTAAGTGTTCGAGAAGTAGTACGTTTAAAAAAAATGCATCATGGGTCATGAGACTTAGATATTGCGTGGGCAACTTTATAGAAAAAAGAAACCAAATTCTTCAGGACAATGAGGCTAGCGAAGTGCAGTGACACGTGACAGGTACTGGTGGGGAATCGTGAAAAAAAAAAAAAAACAAACAAACTGGCTTTGTAAATTACCAGTCTTAAGGTATCAATAAAGCCAATGGTGAGGTAGGAGCTGGCCATGTGGCTCAGACTTGCAATCCCTGCATTTAGGAGATGCCAGCAAGATGTTCTTCATTTCTAGGCTATCCTGGACTACATAGTGAGACCTTGTCTCAGGAAAAGAAATAAAATAAAACCAGAACAAAAGTCAATGCTTTAACAATAAAACTCTTGTTTAGGATTATAGTATCCATAGTATCCATAGTAGAAATAAAGAAGACAGAAAGAAAAATATGGTTTTGGGTGGAGGTGGGTGTCTTAAGTTTCAGAGTGGAACAGTCTAGGCAAAGAAAGAGAGGTTAAATTTGCTTTTTGTTGCATGTTACTTTGATTGCTGAAAGCTCGGTCTTGGTTGGTACTCAGAAGCCAGAGTCAGGCACGAAGATGTTGCTCCGGTTTCAGGAGTCCCTGAGTTACACTTTCATCTGGGTCTGTGCTTGGTCAGTGTTCCCCAGGATTCTGCACTCCATGTTTGTCACCAATGGACTAGACTGGCCAGCTGTGTCTGTTTCTGTTAGTCATGAACAAATCCTTTGAGCCGTTTCTTGCTATAATGTGTGGCTGTTTTCTCCCAAACAATGTAGACCTGAACAAGTTGGAATAGCAACATGAATACTTGGAGAGAATTAAAGGAATACAAAATTCTCTTGATAATCTACTAACAGATTTCTGGGAGTTTGGAGAAGGCAGCCTACGAACCTCAATAACTTCTGTCTTCTCTGGGACTTTGCTGGGTTATTCTGCCTTTCTTTCCAGTCTGTTGTATTCTTTTTCCTGTTTTGAGCCCCCAGGGGATGATTTTAGCCTGAAATGGCCTCCTGATTTGGTTTAATTAATGAGAGACTCTGGCAAGCGATCAAAGGGTAGGAGAAGATACAATCAAGGGCTTTAAGTCCACTCCATCCTTGCTTTAGTTCAACTTGGTCATAGCTAAAATACGACCCTAGCCTGAAAGATGTTCGTTAGTGGCTCCAGTTTTCATTGTATTCTGATAACGCTATCTTCTTTCTTTGCTTTTTTAACCACAGTAATAGGAATGACTTCCTTTGGCTGCTAATCAGCGCCTCTCCTGCTTCTTTAGTCCTGCTCATAGTTCTGTAATTATTCCCAGTATCAAAGTCTCTTTATTTCCACAGTGATAACTCGGATTCCTTTTAGGGACCCTGATTCTTAGAGCTGTCTTGAGAATGTCTACTGGTCTTAGCATCCCTTACCCCAAGTAAAATACTTTTAACCTGTTATAAGATTATAAGATCAAACCAGGAATCTAAAATTTGATATTTTGGTCACGTATCATGTCCAGACATTCTACTGTTGCATTATCTTATATTATGAGACATCTGAGCATTCTTTGTGTTCCAAGACCATTATTACCTATACTATTTACAACAGAAGGAGGTTTAATGGACAAAGAAAGCCGCTTCATATACATCACACAGGATGGTGAAGTCTCTGAAATATCTTTCCCCTGGTGTACTTTAGAATGAATTAACGTGGAAAATGGTTAATACATTTGCTCTTAATGATGTTCTAACATGTTTGAACTGAAGTTTTATGTCTTCAGCTAAGCATAGTCTTACTCAGTGTTTTTCCGTTATGGTGGTTGGATACAAAGCATTTATTTTATCAAAGAAAATAATAGTCTCCCAACCAATTATAGAATTATAGGCAGTAGATCAGCTGGTGGGTGTGGTATTGTTTATATATAAGTGGTTCCACTCAGTGAGTCTTTGGCACAAGAGAGCTGGGACTTTATTTCTGTGCTGTGAAGTGTCTTGTTCTCTGTTAATAATTGTGAGGAAGATGAGTAGAGTTTGGAGGAGAGATGTAAAACTGGCTAGAACATTGGGAAGAACTTTCTGGAGTTTTTTTGTGGATGTGGGACAGCAGCAGTAAGTGAGCCGGGAGATTGAGGTTAACAACCAATATGAAGGGATAGGTGGTATTTACCCATTTCTAAGGAAAAAGATTGAAAACATTTGCTATCTCAGCTACGTTCTGATCCTTTGACTGGAATGTTCCCTGTCTAAAGCACCTTTAATTAATTACTTAATTTGTCTCAACAACTCCTCTGGGCCAGGATGTTACAGGGTGGGGCAGGAAATGTCCTGAGTGACAACCTAAGAGATGAGCCAATAGAAATATCAATGGACAGCTGCTGGGCAAAGAAACTGAATCTAGCAACCTAGCCACGGGATAGGATGGACTACCACATCGGAGCAAGGAAGTTCAGCTCTGAGAGTAACGAGTTCTCTTTGCCACTAGCCATGCCTGACTTTCTGCGTTTACCCTGTCTGTCATCCCATGGTAGACTTTCTGAGGCCAGAGATAAGTATTCATTTAATTTCTCTCAAGTCCCCATAGGGAGCTTAGTGGGTAGATTATTTGTAATTGACTTGCAATCAAGTCAAGATTAAACCACAGACTCTAATGCTGAACTAGACATGTAAAATCCCTTTGTTGTTAAGCGTATAGTATGTCACCTTGCATTTTATGTGATCATATAGGACTGCATTTGCCTTGAGATGAAGTTTAAATTAGATTATTCAATCAGATCTTTCGTGGCCCTCACATTCTAGATCTAAGTGGCAATTACTGAGGCTCTATAATGCTGATTGCCGAATGAATGAATGACCTTGATTTAAGCTGTCTGTATGGAGTAGACCTCATGTTGAAATCTGAATCCTGGTGTAGACAAGCTTCCTTTCCCCAGAAGTATCTTGAGTGGATTACACACGGACTGGGTGAGGCTGTGCTTTCTAATAGGCACAAGAGGCAAAAAGTAAAGTCTTCCTTCCCCATATTCATGTAATTGTTAGCAATCTTCAAGGCTCACAGCAATAAGCAGGATGTAGGGCTGATGAGAGGGCTGGTGGTGAAGCCCTATTAGAGGTGAATGAGGTCTTCTTCCTCTTACTCATTTGCACTGCTGCTAGAGTTAATGTTTTGAGTCTGAAGGACACTATGACTGTTATCAGTTTTATTGGACAAGCGACTATAAAGGTAATTAAAGAGACCATGCCTAATAACCCAACTCTTACAATTTAAAAGTAAGAAAGAGGCCTGATAGGGTACCAGGGATAGACCTATCATCCTAATTAAGTGCTAACAAGACAGTTGTCCTCAGTTTGGGAACTCTGGTGTATTCCCTGTGTTATCTGCCTCTAGCCAGTGGGCTCATCTACATTTCTTAATTCTTCTCCACGGCTACTCTTCCTCGTTCTCCACTTGAGCAATGTTTCCGTGAGTTTCGGTGTTTAGCAGGTGGCGTCCCCGAAGCACTCACCCCAAATTGTTCACCCTTCATCCGCCTCTCACACATCCCCGCGTAGTTTAGATCTGATCGAACTGTCATGTAGTTTGAACTAGTTGTATCTCCCGGCGCCTCTGCTTTATGAAGGTAGTATGTCTTCAAAGCGAAAACGAGAAGACACTCGTGGCAAACCCTTTCTCTTTTGAGTGAGATTGAAAAAAAAATCACCTAGCTAACTTGGCATAGCACCTGGAAGTGAGTAGAGATACATCACATGTTTAAGTCAATCAGGGGAGGATAGACAAGTAAACTCGCACAACCAAGAGGCAGCCTTCCAAGTCAGAGAGGTCTCTGGCTCTAGCTATGCTCGAGTATCCGAATATTTTGATTAAGTATGCCAAATAAACATGCTATTTTTTTTTAGAAATGTAGAACAATGGCTTCTGATATACAAATCAAATATGATGTTCATTGCTAATTACCCCAAACTTCCTAATTTCGTTTGTGAACTTGTGTTGCAACGTTTACATTCCCTTTTAATTCTAGAGCGGATGTGGATTGCTGTTCTCTGTAAATGACATCTGTTGGAGTCCTTTAGCACAAGGAAGAAATATTTTGTGCTCTATCACACTTAATAACCACACTTACATGCCCTAGTCACTTTCATCCCATACAGGAACTTTCTAAACTTTGTTTCTTCAGGACTATGGTCAGCCATTGAATGCAGGAAGGGAACTTCCTGGCCTGTTTTTAACTCAAAAAGGAAAAAATAAAATTCATTGAGGAGGGAATGTTAGAGAATTTCCCATCTGACTTTCCACAGTGTGGAGCCCGGCTTGAGTCTTGATTTTATTTTATTTTTTATTATCTCCATGCTTCTTGTAGATGCCTATATTGTGTATCTCAAAACATAGTTGCTGGAAACCAAGAACCTGGCAGGTTTTATTCTTTGTGTACTCAGAAACAATGAAGGAAGCACTTATCAAAGTGCTTTTAAATATTAAACATATACTTATTCTATACATGGCACAGAAATTTCAGCTACAATTTGAAATGCTCATGGTTGCTTGAGCAGAGAATCTTGATTTGACAGTAATATGGAACATAACAGAATATGCACAATATCTGATGGTGCTTTAATGGATTTACTGCAACCAATCTCATAAACAATATACAAGTCAGAATGTCTTAATAGAAACACACATTTCCTTTTTCCTTCCTCCCTTCTTGCCTTCTGAACCTATTTTTAATCAACCTTTCACGTAATTTCTCTTCCTTATGAATGTTTCCATTTTATGAATGAAGAGCAGACATTAGCAAATGTTGAATAAATCATGAAGGTCCACACAGCTCATGTGTAGAAGAGCCCACCTATGAATTGAGCTCTGTGTAGCTTCAAAACTACTGCTGTTTGATTCATTTCTCCTTCCTGCCTTGGATTACAGGCCTCTGGCTCACTAACTGCCTTGTTTCCCTATGGGAAGATCACCACCGAAAGTTGTATTTTTAAGGGGAATCTTCAGATCAGAGCGAAGTGACTGAATGACTTGTCACCAAGCTACTGGAATTGAGCAGCTTATCTAGATTATTTTGTTTTTTTTTTGTTTGTTTGTTTTTTTTTCTTCCCCCCTCAGATCTACCAAGGGAACTCAATTTTTAATTGAGTAAGTGAAAATACCCTTTCCCTTGTGTAATATTTAGTATACTTAAAAACTACTTCCCTTTTGGCCTATCCTATTTTGTAAGTTTGTTGTCCTATAAACAGGACATGGAGCTAGATGAAAATAACTATTGATTACACCCTGGAAATGGCAGAGTAAAGGTGTTGAGAGGGCACTTAAAAGCATATTGTTGAGTCAATGAGCCATGTGTTGACACAGTTTATCCCCTAAATACTCAGTAAGAGAACAGGATATTATATACGGTTTATACAATTATCTTCAAGTTTTCCATAGCTAATAATTAGAAGCACTCCCAATAGTATCGGGAAGTTTAAAAGGCTTTGCTGAAATGCTTCTAAGAAACACCGAGAGTCATATTTTATGATGGCTTTACATTGTTTGTTTGTTTGTTTATTGTCAGAAAAGAGACAAGTTTCAAGTAGTAGAGTTTTTTTCCAGCACCTAGAAAGGCCTTTAGATTAGAGACGTTCATGTGAGTTCTGAGAAGTACAGCCTTGTGTGAGGTGCAACTTTCCCGGACACCCAAGTCTAAGCATTCTTCATGGTGCCATTGAGAACAGGGCTGTTGCTGGATCAGCTGACCTCCCCCACAGTGTTCTGTGGTGATTTTTGTAAGGCATAATGCTTTTTAATAGACGTTTTCTCTGTGTCAGATGGGAGGCCAGTTGGAAAGACCTTTGACAAAGGACCCAGGTTCAGATTTTATCTATCTCCACCTGCCTCTGTGACCGAGAAAATAGCTCCCTCAGGTTCTATTTATTCCTCTCAAAAATGAGAGCAAATTTGTGTTTTAGGAAAAATCAATGAAAATACTTCTTTCTCCTCCTCTTCCTCCTCCTCCTCTTCTTCCTCCTCCTCCTCCTTCTGTTAGTGGCTTAAATTATGCAGAACCCAGGGTTAAGACTGTAGAAGATGTGCCTGGTTCTGCAGAGGCCAGCATGAGTCTGGCTGTGCCTCCCTCTTTAGCCCTCTTCTACCAGTTCCCTTGGAATTTTGGTTCTGTGGAATATGGATTGGAAACATTCCTTTTAAATGTAGCCAAGTTATTTCTAATAAGGACTTTAGATAGTCTCCCTGTAGGCAGTACACAGAATTGGAGCAGGAAGATGATCATAGACCCTATATCTATAAAGGAGAACTGGCCTGTTCCTTCCCCTCCCCCACCTCTGTTATCAACTTAATACTGACTGAAGCCATTGTACTCATTGGTCCATGAAAACAAAAAAAAAGTTTCATTAAATACATGAAGTCATGTTCTTTGGCTCTACAGAAATTTGAATATCTGGCGTCACTGAATGTAAGTTTTCAGATGTTCTCCAAAACTGCCAATCTCTCTCTAGAAACATGCTGACACAAAAGAGTTTGCCTACTGTTCACATAGTGAGGCTTTTTAGGCCTCATAAAAATGGTGCTATTCTTACACTGGGCTGAAATACTCAGCTTGCATCTCTTCTGTCTGACCTAGCATTTGCCCTCCTCCTGGATGTGTGCCTTGAAATAAGCATGTAAAGTAAAAAAACAAAACAAAACAAAACAAAACAAAAAAAACAAAAAAAACAAAAACAAAGTAGTAGTTTCATTCCTAAAGTGATTTCCTTATGCTTGTTTTATATCAGTTTCTTACCAAGCTTGCAAGCTACAGCCTCGAATGCATAGACAGGGCCTTTGTTACTCTTTGAAGATCTGGTACACTGCTCTATGAATATCATTACATCTGTAGCATTTGAATTGGGAAAATCCTTTGTGTGATTTCAACAACCTTTTGTCCCGGGACTTAAATGCACTGACAGGGCTTTTTGACAGAGCCACAGAAAAGTCTCTGCTGAATAGTTAATCAGCTTCTAAGCTGGCTGGCTTCCATTTTTCTCCCCCTTTTTTTTTCTGAGACTAAGTTGCCAGATTGCTAGAGGTTTGTGCTTACTTGTGACTGGGAGTCTAAGACAAAATAAACTCAAGCATTTTCCATACAACTTTATTTCCATCAATCACTCACTATATTGTTTTATATTTTCCCACATATAATTCATTGGAATATATTGATATGTTATGCTCACACTTTTGAAAAAAATGAGTTTTTTTAAACTAAAGCATGCCTTTAAAATGAATGGATTAGCTCTTAATTACTTTATATAGATTATCATGATGTATTTAGTTATTGATGCAGAAATCTAAATAAAATGGGATCCTAAAGAGAATTTCCTGGGGTCATGGAGAGTTTATTGGCAGTTGTTCTTACATTTAATAAAGAATGATGAAGGACAGGAAGACACATTTAAATTCCCCCCTCTGCTCATCCTTTCCAGTGGGACATATTTCCGGCAGGTTTTATAAGCCAAGAAAGGCGAGAGTCTTGTTGGTGTCTGGTGTGAGTGGACTAGACTTTGCTTAGTTGACTGCTTGCTGCTTCTTTGCCTTCCAAGCTAATCAAATCAACCACATGTTTTCTCATTGTATTCTCTAAAGAGCTGGACCTTGTTTAGCAATTATCTATCATGTGGCTCAGTTCTTGCAAAAGCTTCTTTCTTGCTGACAGTGGCAATGATGGCAACCATTTGTAATATCCCAACCTCTCTCTTTGGCTTTTAATTTTAATACGGAGAGAGAAGGTCATCTTTGTTTAAATGGGGATTGAATTTGGGAGAAACATTGCTTTGAGAGACACAATATCTATTACAACATCATGACGTACTCAACCAGATGCCTGTAAGACAGTAGGTCACATGAATAACCACACCATGTGAATGTTCTTAAAGGTAGAATAGAAAAGAAAAAAAAAAGAATCTAAATATGTACCAGATATTTCTTTTGTACCTCATGTTATTTCAAATCATATGGGTTCCTTATGTTTGTATTTTGCCAATCATAATCTCCCCCCACATAGATTAAACTCAGGGATTACCCAATGTCACAGTCTTGATATGACTTTGTCTGCTGAATTATATGCATCTAGCAGTCCCCAGACGCCTGCTAGAATAGTTGTTAGAATTTTCAGAGAAGGTATTTTTGCCACTCATGACAACTTATAGAGATGCATGCTTGCTTTTTTGTATTCTGGCACATACATTTGAAAAGAGTATGCCTATGATAACCTCGAACACACAGGAGTCATTCAAATTTATTGTTTTTATAGTTATAATCCCATGTTTGTTATATCAATAAGTATTCATTGAGTGATCACCATGTAGACCATAATTTCTTGGTTATATAGGAGTCATATTCTCCAGGGGTATCCTAACCAGAAGCTATGGAATTAGAGGGCTTTTTTTGTTTGTTTGTTTTTTGTTTTGTTGTTTGTTTGTTTGTTTAGGAAAATCCTTGTTGAGAACAATGTTCATGGATTTACTGTGATAAGCACAGCGATCATGTAAATAACTCAACAACACCAGTCTCTTGGCTAGCAACGTGGACACTCACATCCAGGAGACATCCTCTTAGTGGCCATGTATGCCTCCCTTCAGGGCTTGTCTCTCGCTCCCTAATTTGTCCATCTCTTCATTCTCACTTCTTTCCTTCTAAGACCTTGGCTCACTGGTACCTACTTTCAACAAATTCAAGTAGCCCCAGAACAGAGGGAGAGATCACTAATCTGCTGTAAATCTAGTAAATATCTACAGGAAGATATCTACAGGAAGATATCTACAGGAAGATATCTACAGGAAGATATCTACAGGAAGAGGATCCACACAGCTGTTTGTAGAATTGCTTCAAGTTTCTAGTAAGTGAATTAAGCACATTCTCAAGAATGACATGGCATAGCAGGGCTGGGGAGATGGCTTAGTCAGCCAAATTATTCCCAAGCAAGCATGAGGGCCTGGGCTCACATCTCCACCTCTCATGGAAAGACTGGGTTACTGTACTGTCTTTGTGTAATCCTAACACCAGGAGGTAGACACAGAAGAGAGAAGAGTGACAAGGGCCACCTCTGAGCTCAGTGGGAGACTCTGTCTCACAAACACAATAAAGAAACACTGAATATGATATTTCTTATCACATTGTCTCCACATGCAGCCCCCCCAACCCCAAATCGGTATAAGTTCTATGTACTCATTTGTGCTTTAACTTGACTATTTAAAATAATCATGCAAGCAGTATGGGAGATAGCCAGTGGGAGAAAGACAACCTCCAAAGCAAAGGTTAGTAGATATTTCTTTAAAGAGCGGTTGCCCTGGGTACTCTAAGCAGCAAATACGGTTGATGCCTAGAGTTGTAGCACACCTGGAGCCCAAAGCAGAAGCACAGCTGTGATTTTGAGCTCAGCCTAAACTGTATAGTCTGTTTGAAACAAGCTGAGGCTCATAGTGAGATGCTGTCTCAAAAATGTCCCTCAAAAGAAAAACAACAAAATAAACAAGCAAACACAAGCTTTCTCCATCTGAGGCCCCAGGCAGCTTCTTTGACCTTATTGTTTCCTCTTGTTGGCTTCCCCTGTACTCAATCCCGTGTCAATCTACTCGGTACTTAACTTACTTTGGGGACCCACTGTGTGCCAGTTTTGATAACACTAACCACTGTAATGTACAAACCCCCAAACTTCAGTCAACAAATACAAGATGGAAGTAATGCACAGAGGCAGCTGCTTTCCATGGAGCAGAAGTAGAGGATGCTTCATGAAGTGGCGTCCAAACTCCTGGGGAAATGGGGTCACTGCTGCCTTTGAGATTTCTGTTGGTTAATTCTAGGTTAAATCAAACCTAGACATCTCTGGGAAGAGAGGGTGTCAGTTGAGAATGCATCTAGCATATTGACCTGTGGGCATGTTGAAGGGGGCATTTTCTTGATTGCTGATTGATGTGGGAGGGTCCAGCCCACTATGGGAGGTCCCATCCCTAGGCAGGTGGACCTATGCTATATAAGAAAGGTAGTTGAGCAAGCCAAGGAAGGGAAGGTAGCCTATAAGCCACGGTCGTCCATGTTTTTTGCTTCAAACTCCTCTTTCTGTGTTTCTGCTCTGACTTTACTCAATGATGGACCATGGTCCAGAACCCTGTCCTTCCCTACGCTGCTTTTTGTCTCACTACAACAGGGAAGGAGATTTCACGTGGGTAGGAAAGCTCACCGACTTTTTCACTAGCCTCAAAGAAGGGACATTTGTTTTTCCTTCTCTGTTTCTACCAGGGCAAGTCTGTTCCATGCCCATATGCAGATGAAAGGAGTGAATTAAGAAGGATAGTCTCTGGCAGGCCAGGCTCTTCTCAGCAGCAGCTCCCCAGTAGGAAAGGAGAATGAAGAGCTTTGGAGAACAGCTAAGCCCTCCCTGTCACAGCCCATAGCGTTGTGAAATGTTTCCAAGGGACAGGCGAAATGTTAATGTAATCATCAAAAATCCCTCGCTTTGAAAAGTAAACCTTTGATGCCAGGTTTTGTTCCCAAGAACAAGGCATGCATCTTACAGGGACGGTGAGAGTTTGACTTGTGTCAAAGCCCAGTGTTTAGATTGCTTCCAGTATACAAAGTGATGCTGAGATCTCACAATTACCTACATAACCATGTAGTGGAGACAAGTACTACACAGACCTAACAGCTATTAGCTGAATTTAACTTCATCTCACATAGAAAAGGAAAAACAAACCCCTCCTAGTTTTATGTTTCATAAATACAATAAGAACGTGCCCTACTTATTTAATCCCCGAGATTGTTTCTAAATTTTTGGAAGAAACAACGTTTTAGTTTATTTATTCTTTTCCATGCAAAAATCTTAATAGATCAGGAGATTTCCCTGGGCATTTATTTTATGGTGTGGAGGGTCTGTTCATGGAAATATTCTATGGTGTAGAAGGAGAGTCTATGTGATATATCACGTTACAGAAAATATCACTCAAAGATAAACATATATTCCTTAGCACATGGTACGTTAGAAATGCACAAGTGTTTAATGGGCAAGAGATGGGCTGACGTAAATATTGGAGCTACTTTTCCAAAAAAGGATTTGTAACCTTAAATGTGTTTAGTCTTCTTTTAGCACAGTTACATGACGATGCCCTGACTCTATTAATTTTTTATCCTGTGAAATAAAAATGCTTACAGGGCCGGGACAACTATTGAAAATGAACTTTTTATTGAAATTGCCCTTTCTGTCTTATTTTATTATTATCATTAAACATTCTTTCTTCTAATAGATTGAATTGCTGTCATTATGAATAGATCTGATGGCTAAAGCAGTGAGCTAGGCAACTTGATTAAAGAGAAGAGTCCCAAGGGGAACCCACTCCACACTTAGGAAAACAAGTGAAATGAGGACAGAGCATGTTAGTGTGAGGTGTCTGTCTGGGGATGCCCTGTCACTTGGTGATAGACACTTGCCTAGCATTTTCAAGGCCCCGAGTTCAGTCCCAGCATAACACTCAAGTGCTCTCTCTCTCTCTCTCTCTCTGTCTCTGTCTCTCTCCCCCACCTCTCTCTCTCTCACACACACACACACACCACTATTTATCTATTTATCCATCCATCTATCATCTATCTATCTCACACACACCATTATCTATCTATCCATCTATCTATCTATCTATCTATCTATCCATCCATCCATCCATCCATCCATCCATCTATCTATCTATCTATCTATCTATCTATCTATCTATCTATCTATCTATCTATCTATCTATCTATCTATCTATCTATCCATCCATCCATCCATCCATCCATCCATCCATCTATCTATCTATCTATCTATCTATCTATCTATCTATCTATCTATCTATCTATCTATCTATCTATCATGTGAATGTTTGTGCATCTCTATTTAGATAGTAAGCCTGAGTGTTACAGTGACAGAGAGAGATTCTGGGGTTACTACCTTCCTCCTCAAGTCTAAATGCATTGAATAGTTATTTAGTTCTGTAGAAAATGCTATGGAGTTAGTTAGACTGCATGGTAGCAGGACAATACAGAACCAAGGATTAAAGAGCTCCTCTATGAGGTACTGTACTAGAAATCACTAAGCTTCAGAATGTCCACACAAGCTCAGTTCTATTATTCTTTCCTACTTTGTGCATATGTAGACCACGGTGTTCAAGGTTGAGTGATTTCTGCTGTCCTGCACAGTTCTTTGTGAGAAAGGATCAGCTCAGCTGTGCCCTTCCCCCTTCCCGGGGTTCATCTCTCCTCTCTCCACAAGGTATCCACAACAAACTTTTCGGATCTGTAAAGTTTATCTTCCCACTTTTGCAAGACTCTGGTCTTCTGCTCTGACTTTAGTGACTGCCCCAGGCACTAGCATCTCCCCGCACACGGCAGCAATTATTTATGACTGGGAGATTTGCAGCCTGGGGCTGCTTTACCAGAACTGTTTTGAACAAAAACAAAAGGAACTCTTCCCTTGGTTGCTCCAGGATTCTTTGATTCTTTGATCCAGAGGAACTCTGTCTTCTGTGGAGCCGGGGAGGAGGAGGGCAACAGAAGAGAGGCCCTTTGCAGGCCGGTCGGTTCCCTCATTTGTTTTATTTGAGCTTAACTTTCATAATAAATCTTATCAACAACAGTAATTTCTTTATGGTCACTTAAAACTCCTGTAGCATTGGGGTGAGAGAGAGAGAGAGAGCTGCAGAGTTGGCTGAAAATTTCCAGAGATGGACCAGTAAAGCATGGACCATGTTCCAAGCAAAGTGACCATTTCATTCTGTAGTTATAGCGTAAGCCCTTGTCTACTCACACACTTACCTCCCCCCCCTCCCCCAGTAACTCCAGCACCCTGCTTTGTTGTTGATGAGGTTGTCATTATCTTTGCTTGTATTTTGGCTCTACCCCATTCTTTTAAAACTCAATACATCATCTTCTTTGGAAAAATATTCTGTCTTTCATGTTAGGACTAGGTGACCATAGCAACTATTCCCTTTATCACCTGAGTATCAGAGTAATGTTTGTGTCTGAGAATGAAGGGCAACACTGGGCACGGACTGTGTTTATGGACTTTTGTACTCGGGATGCCAGCTTCTAATGCCCTGGAAAGCCTCCATAAGGTGAGAGGTTTTAAGTTTTAACTCTAATGAATACCTACTATGTGGAGATACAGTGATGAAGGAAACCTGACCTTTCCCTTGCTGTGGAGGCCCCACATTTCGATGCAGGAGATTAGAACTCAGCCCTGGGATTTGACATCTGAACCTACTGAGACTCCACAAAGCTACATTCTTTCCTTCCAGTACAAACACTGCATGGGCACAGTGAATGTGGGCCACTGGAAAAGAAAATTGCCATTAAAGTAGCATCTGAGACAAATAATCGCAGGGCATCGTTAATGGGTCCTGCCCCTGACATCTGGGTGCTCGCTGAAGTGTAGACACAGAACGGTAAATGACTTCAATATCATGTTGAAGAACAGCGTCCCTTTAGGAAGACCAGTTCTGGCCCATGCTGTCTCTCCTCACGCCCAGTCTAAGGACAGAACTTACCCAGAACCTTTAATTGTTGTCCATCTTCTCAGTGCATAGAGTACATCAGACTGGCTGTGTGACTCTCCTGCTTAAACTCTCAGCAGAGATTTTCCAACATCCTTGCCTGAGATGCATAACTTCAGATCTCACCCTGTCTTCTGGTGATAGTTGCAGCCTCTGTCATTCTTTGCTCTGAGTATGATCATCACACAGTATAGAACTTTATGGCCTCACACCCAGCCAGCAGCCAATTGTCTACAAGGTAGGCACTTATGTTTTTAGAAAGCTATCCTCTGAGAAAATTTCCTTATGTCTACCTCTCACCCTATGAGAGATTACCCTTAGCTACACCAGTGTCTCTCCCCCTCCCCCGTATCATCTATCATCTATCTATCTATCTATCTATCTATCTATCTATCTATCTATCTATCTATCTTCTAACATTACATTCATTGTATCCTAACACATCTGTAGGTAAACAATATGAAATTTTCTTTTTAAAAACTTTTTGAAATTATGAAATTTTGAAATTTAAGAAGACAAATTCTTGTCTTACTCATCTTTAAATCCTTCCTGGTGGCTGACTAGTACTCAGCAAACACCCATTAACTAGTTTTTGAATGAACCTATGCAGCGTGTGTGTGTGTGTGTGTGTGTGTGTGTGTGTATGAGCAACAATGAGTAAGCATGCAAAGGCCAGAAGAGAAATCAGACATCCTGAACTATCACTTTTTCTTAACCTTAAGGCAGAGTCCCTGGGAACCTTCAGCTCGCTGCTCAGGGTTAGGCTAGCTGCTCAGGGGTGGGCTAGCTGCTCAGGGTTGGGCTAGCTGCTCAGGGGTGGGCTAGCTGCTCAGGGTTGGGCTAGCTGCTCAGGGTTAGGCTAGCTGCTCAGGGTTGGGCTAGCTGCTCAGGGTTGGGCTAGCTGCTCAGGGTTGGGCTAGCTGTTCAGGGTTGGGCTAGCTGTTCAGGGTTGGGCTGGCTGCTCCAGTGATGACACTCCTGGCTCCTCCCTCACACCAATCCAGAGCTGACTTTACAAGCATGGGCACCCACATCTGCCTCTTAGGTGTGTACTGGTGATGCCAATTCTGTCTCCATATTTGTACAGCGAGTACTTTCAGCCATCTTCCCAACTCAACAAACACTAAGTTAACTCAGATCATTCAGCTTCAGACTATGTTTACTGAGAAAGTATCCATGTATTTTCAGAATGCGTTAGACATTTTATATGAGTCCTGTTAAGTATTTTATTCTATAAAATACAATATAAAGTATAAAATACAATATCATTATCTTGAGATACCTTGTTGCACACTGTATCTCTAGAATTCATTTCTCTTCTGTATCTGGCGTTTCCTGACAAAGCCTGTGAGTTCCCTCTCCTCTGCATCCTCTGGAGACTGTCCATCTATTCATTGCTTCCTTGAGGGTTAATATTTTATATTTCTCTTTCAGATAGAACCACACTTTATTTACTCTGTGCTAAGCTTGTTTCTCTTGGCATGACCTCACAGTTCATCCATGTTTGTCAATGTGGCTTCTCTTCTATTGCATGTACCTGATGGTTTTCCTTCTCCATTAATCTGTGGCTGAACCCTTATGTTTCTATACCTTGGCTACTTTGGATAGAAGTCCAATGAGTGCAGAAATGCTATAATGTTTTTGAGACCCTGATGTTAATTCTTTGAGCTAAATACTCAGTAGTGGGATAGATGGAGTGCATTGTAGGTCTATTTGTGATTTCTTAAGGCATCTCTACGGTGTCTTACCTGTATTTGAAACCAGCACTGTGAAGCAGTTCAATTTCTTCACACCTCGGTCAATGACCCCTACTCTCGGCATGTGTATGTAAGTGTGTGCAAGGGCTTCTCACTACATCATGAACTTCCATGTGTAACATGCACTCTCTCTCTCTCTCTCTCTCTCTCTCTCTCTCTCTCACACACACACACACACACACACACTCACTCACTCACACATGCAATGATACTATGTAACTAATTTAAAACAGAAATAAATAGATAGCGTCAAGACCTTGTTCTGTCATTAAATGTGGAATTCATGTACTTCAAAATACGGAGTTACTTGTCCGGGACAATTCACTGAATGATCACTCTTCTGGTGTCCTACGTAAGACATTTTGGTCTAACCTAGGATAACAAGGGCTTTCCTTGTTTCTGGAAGTTTCTATTTCTTTAGCTGTTATAGTCTAGTTTTGGCATTCAGATCTGATATGTTTTGTTAACTGTATGATATGAGATAGGCATGGACTCATATCTCTCCATTTTCCTGTACATATACACTCATAACCACTGCACTTACTGTAAACTATGTCAAACTTTGTCTCATTGAGTTTCCCTAACTGTCTGTTGAAAGCCGGTGACCTTAAATACAAGTGCTTACTTCTACACACAATTTTCTCTTGATTTATATGCCTATTCTTATGCCTATAAAACTCTATTGACATGTAGCCTTATAAGCCAAGCATGGTGGTACATAACCTGTTATCCAGTATTTTCAGGAATTGAGGTGTGAGGGTCTAGATTTTAGTGCCAACTTGAATTATGTAGAGATTTCAAGGCTAGCCTGAAACACTTATCAAAACCCTACATAAACACACACACAAAGACAGACAGACACACGCACATACATGCAACCTCACATGTGCACACATGCACAAACACACACACACACACACACACAGCTAGGGAGAGAGAGAGAGAGAGAGAGAGAGAGAGAGAGAGAGAGAGAGAGAGAGAGAGAGAGAGAGTGCTTCAAAATTAGATGATTCTAATTTTGTTTAACTTTGTTCTTCATTTCCAAACTGCCTTGTCTTGTTATGATTTGAGTATAAAAGATCCTCACAAGGCTCATATATCACTTCTGTGGTCTCTATCTGGTGGTGCTATTTTGAGAAGTTTTGGAAATGTTAACAAGTAGGTCCTAACTGGAGGATGTAGGGCCGAAAAGACACACATTCAAAGGTTATTCCAGTCTGTGTCCCTTCTTCTCCCTTGACCTCTGGTCTGCCACAAGGTGAACAGACTCTCTAGTCGTTACTGAAAGTTCAAGTCATATACAGTAGCTTGAGCAATGTATTAAAAGCTATCTTGACGACCTAACTGCTTCTGCTTCCACGCTTGGTGGTGTAGCTACCACCCTCCATTAACTTTCTAAGCATGCTGATGGCTGCTCATGTGCGGCAGAAAAGCAGCCAGGCCACTTGGTGCTATACTGCTCAACTTCAGTCCCCATTCATTGGAGTATACGTTTGCAAGGATTGTGCAGGTTCCTTAATGGTTGACTATGGATATAGTCATTATAATTGAACAAGTTAATTAGATATTTAAACAAATGCAGTGTGAAAGGCAAGTTTTTCTGTAGAAAGCGAGGCAGGAGAGAAAGACAGGGAAAGTTAGGGACATGGGAAGGAAAGGAACTCCTCGCCTTGGCTGAAACCTTTTACCAGGCAAGAATGAAAATGTGTTTTCAGATTCAATAGGATAGTTGCACAGATGAGCTCTTTGGCTGCCTGAATAAGACCAGGATCGGATGAACTCAGATAAAGTCCCACCCTTAGTGAAGAAGGTTTTGGTGGCTGGTGGCCGCTGGGAAGACAGCCAGCCAGTTTTCTTTAGGTGTACTGCCCCTGAGAGGCTATCTAGGCTCCAGTCAATGGTCCTACAGCCATGCCTGTAACAGGTAGCTCTAAGTTCACTCCGTGAGCTTTTCAAAAGAACACATGTCCTTTTCAAAAGAGGACATGGTGGTGTGGGGGGTGGGGGGAATAAAATAGGACTTGATCAAAACATATTATGTGCATGTATGAAATTCTCAAACAGCAAAAATTCCAACATAAAATACATTTGCTTAAGCCTCTCACCCCAGCTGTAAAGGTGCTGTTTCCAAGGAGTCTCACCAGAAAGCAACTCACCATCACCTAGACCCCCCCCCCCCAGTAACCTAGTTGTGTCCCCCCCCCCCCCCCGTGGTTTTATTTAATTAAATTATAATCCTACTCAAGGTTCTTCCAGAGCCACCATTCAATCTCATTTATATGCTAAAAAGAGGGGAAGGGAGGAAGAAAAAAGGTCCCAGTAACCCCTTGAGATACCCACACAATTGTTATCTTCTCAGGGAAGCCCACACTGTGCATTGAGGTGCATCTTTTATTTTGAGCCTTCATTTCTTTCTCTTAACCCTTGTGATTAAAATCTATGACTAAAATCAGTAATAAACTTCAACTCTGCTTCATACCAGGTTGTTCTGGAATTATTTTTCATTGTTTTCCCAATGATCTTTTTGCTTGTTTGTTTTAAATCAGAGTTGAGAAGGTTAAAGTTCATGAGACTAAGGGTGTTCTGCCTGTTGCTGTGGCCCTTACAACATGTAGTTGTGCCTCCATTCCTTCCACTGCAGATAGAAAATACACAGAAGACACCCCAAAGAGGAGGGATTTTAAAAGTGACTTTAAATTTGAATTCAATGAGATAAGTCTGTTTGGGGGAAAAATTTTAAATCTAGAATCTTCCACTAAGTTTGTTTTTGGAAGCTCTTGCAAGTATTGCATTTTCGTAAAATCATTTATTTTAAAGATGACTCTGAAATCTTAGGCAAACTTTTAAGAGAGTTGAGCAAGCAATAGGGTCAAGTAAGGAAATTCAATTGACTGAATTCTGTTAGAAGGCTGAAAATAATTATAGAATATTAAGTTAAAGTACATTGTGTTTGGACACACAAACATTAAATGTCTGTTTCAATTAATAGTCACAAATAAACAGTTTGTCAAAGAAGTATTTTTCTACATATTTTTGCTTTAAGAATTTTGAGATTATATCATAACATTTTTCCTCCCTTCAAACTCTCCTGTGTGCCCCTTGCTCTTCCAAATCCATGACCTTTAAAAATTAGTTGTTATTAAATACACACACACACACACACACACACACACACACATTCCTAAATATAACCTACTCAGTTATTTGTATGTATAATGATAACCCTAAGGGTATAGTAGTGGAACACATAGCCAACAGCTCTCTAATTGGATTTAAGACCTGCTCAACAAGAGGAAAACTATGATTGGTATAGCTAACTACTCAGTGAGTGTTAGTGAAGACATAGATATTAGTGGAAAACATCCGTTTACTACTTTATTAAGCCAGCATAATCCCTAACAACAATCTAAACATTTGTCCTTATACCACAGATAAGGGTAATCTTCACCCCTCATGAAGTAGACTTCTCTCTGCAAGAGATGGAGACCACTACAGAAAAAAACACAACCAATCAAAATGCAGAGTGGTAGAACTATTCCCAGCTGATACCTCTACAAAACACCCCTGCATCCAAAGCCCCGGGAACATTGCAGGAGAGGTGGTGATGTTGCCAAGGTCAGAATATCAGGAACTCTGCTGTGAGGTTATGTCTCCTAATAATGCCAGAAGCTACACCCAAGAAGTCTCACCAACACAACTGTCCAAACATGGGCTGAACAGAGACAACTCTAATGGTCGTACTAAACTGTACTGGGAAAAGCCCATGAGGCCTCAACCCTATACATAAGAACTACAGGCAACTAAAAGATGCTGAAAGTAGGGGAAATAGTATCCCACAGAGGAGCACATCATTTGATTTTTCAATAACAAATTGCCAACCCTGAAAACATATATACAAATAAGACGTCTTGCATCCAACTTCTAAATGTCCCCATGGTAGTTTTGTGATTTTTTTCTTTTATTTTTGAAGATTTATTTTCTTTTTTTTTTACTTATGTGTATGTATATACATGTCCCCACAGAGACTAGAGTCAGATGTCCAATTCCCTGGAGCTAAGAGTTAGAGGGAAATGTGGGCTGCAGGGAATTGAACTCTAATCCTTGCACGAGTGACAGTCTTAAGTACTAAACCACCCTTCTCCTTTTCCTCTTGTGTCACTTTTCATGAGGTTATTTCTAGCACCTCAGACAATAACAATAGTGACAGACTTCAGAATTGATTCCACCCAAGCCCACCGTGTTGAGCTGATGAGTTCATTGGGATTGCTTACAAACTCATCAGTGAGGACTCCTTTTAGAAGCATGAGTGACTAGGGTAGTTCCTCACTACAAAGCCCACCTCAGCATGACTGACACAGCTACAAAATTGGCACCCCCCTCCTTCTACAGCAGTGGTCTCAACCTTCCTATTGCTGTGACACTTAAATACAGTTCCTTCTGCTGTGGTGACCTCCCAACCATAAAATTATTCGTGTTGCTACTTCATTACTGTAATTTTGCTACTGTTATGAATCACAATGTAAATATCTGATATGCAGGAGATCTGATTGAGAGCCCCACCAGAGGGTCATGACACACAGGTCGGGACTGCTGTTCTACAAGGTAATGTTTCAATCCAGTCATTCAACTACTACGGAGCTTATCCAGTTATGTCGTGCCTACGAGTTATATGACAGGCCTTCAGATTGTAAGGAGTATGTGATCCAGAGAGAGTGAGTCAACTCTTGCATTTGGATGTGAGAAAATCCACTCAAACAACTAACTTGCAGACCGAGTGGTACTATACCTTTTCCAAAGGAGATTGTTTCACAGGGCCATGAGCAACGACTGGTGTTTCCTTGCTCAGTCAGTAGCTGCTAGAATCCTAGGGAGAGAATGTAAGGGCATGAAGGAAGCAGCAAAGGGTGAGAAAGGGTTAATTTTCAGAAACTAGCCCTCTGGAAGATAATTGCAAGCCAAGTGAAAGAGGAAAGGGGAACTGGCCTGAGAATCCGTTCTTGTAGCATTGTTCATTTTGTGGAGAAATTCTCAATTTGAGCCCAGTGGACATTGTCTGAAGCTTTGGGTATTTGTTTTTTGTTTTTTGTTTTTTGTTTGTTTTGTTTTTGTTTTTTTGTGCTGCAGTTTGGCTAACAGCTTTGTGTAGGTGGACGCACTTGAGAAAAAGACTGTTACATTAGCTGACTTCTTCCCAATTAATTAGAAATCAGAGAATTAGCCTTTTGTGATCTGATGAGAGGACTATCTTACCACAATGAAGGTTGTAAATAATTGTTTGTAAAAATCAAACTTTGGCCCCAGAAATAACTCAGTTGGCATGGGTCTTAGGCTGAAGACAAGCAAAGTTCGAGGGACAAGGAAGCACCCCCTTTCCCTCAGTGAACCCTCTTTCCCTCAGTGAAATGTCCATTAGCACCGTGTGAAGAAGCAGCCACAAAGGCCCCAGTGTTCCTTCAGAGTCTAGTCTGTCTGTAAAACGCTTTCGTTTGCTAATGTGGCCTGAATCGCTGACAAAGGCCGGTGTTGCGGCTTGGCTTCCAGACTCTAATCCCTGGAAGGGAAGAGAAGCCTTCCTTGGCTAGCTTTGTAATGAGCTTGTCAAACATTTTTTAAACCATTTAACAGAAAGAGGTATTGTGATGACAAGACACAGCATCTCCCTTTCTGGAGATTCAGCGGCAGGCAGGGAAGCATCAGGGAGACTCTTCCCGGCTCCAGCTGCCAAAGCTCCCACGCAAACGCAAACGCATGTGTGGAACTCCTTGGTGCGACTCCCTTGGGATTATTAGTTTTGACTGTGCTTATTGGCTTATTTTGCATCTGTTACCCCACAGAATTTGCTATGAAGGTTTTGCTGTAAAAATAAATAAATAAATAAATCTCCCAGTTAATCTCAAGTTTCCTTCGGAAGGCTAATATAAACCACGATTACAGTCACGTTTTGTTTCACTCTCGGAAAGGACACTGGGGCAAACGAAACTGAGCTGCATGGAATCCCCCTTTCTCCGGCCAGTTGAAGATTAATTTTCAGACACTTCTTTCCAAGCCAAATACAGTCAGTGCCCTGTTCGTTCCTGTCCATCTAAATGGCTGAGTCTAATACTGTCTTGTTCAGGGGATAAATGTCCTTATTGTTCTGATTTAACAATGGATTGGCTTTGTGGCTGCCAAGCTCTCTAAAAGTGCACTAGCCACACTCCTTATGATGATTGCTGGGGTCAAAGACAGGACTCCACTCTATCAAAGGGCACTCTTTTCCAAAATCAAACAGGCTAAAGCGCTTTAATTCTTCTTGGAAATAAACAGAAAGAGAAGGTTGGCAAGGGGGAGAGACTGTGGATTTCATTCAGACTCAGAAGTCTGAGAAACTAAGAAGGCTAAGAAGCTCTTACATAAGTAGCGCTCTGGCCATCTTCATGTGCTCTGGAGGAAACTGGCAGGTGCGCTGCGGTAGAACTCACCGATAATCGCCTCGTGTTGTGAGTGGTGGAGAGCAGAGGGGAGGGTAGAAAGTGGTACCAATCACAGCCATTGGGTTCCCAGAGATTTCATCCTATTTCCCTTCTCTTCATTTTTCTTTCTCTCTTTCTTTTCTTTCTTTATTCCCCCTTTCCCTTGGGTGGGCTATCATTCTATTAAATGCTTCTTTTCATTTACATGGCTTGTGAGGAGTACTGCTTGTGTGTGTGTGTGTGTGTGTGTGTGTGTGTGTGTGTGTGTCTGTCTTAGAGAGGGGAGGAGGGGAGAGTAGAATGAATAAGGAAGAGAGTTGGAGTTTTCCGGGTTCTCACCAGGAAATTAGCCCTGTAAGTATCTTTAAATGCTGGAATGGAGACAATCTGTCTGTATAGAGAATCTCACCAGCACCCTCATTGTTTATTTTAGCGCCATCTGCCAGGTTCGAGGTTAGGAGAACTGGGTGGGAAGTTTACACTGATGCTTTTTACGCTCGGCCTCTATTTTATATGATAGTTAAGTAGCTAGCTACCCAAAGCACAGTTCCGCAGTCTGAAAATAGGATCTTTGTTTCTGTGGTCTCTTGCTACTAATTTTAATGACTACAATACTTACAACAGGCTAGGCACCATGGCACACATGTTACATTTACGTATTTAATCTTCATAAAAATCTTGAGGAGTGATCAATATTATTATTTCTATTTGTGGTAGTTAGCTTTCTATTACTGAAATAAATAATAATAATTTAAAAAAATGGGTTCTTTTGACATGACCAGTTGGTTCTGTTGTACTTTGGGCCGTGCTGAAGCAGAACACCATAGTAGGAATGTGTAGGGAAGAAAATATGGGTACCCCGAAGCTAGGGATACACAAAAGAGTGGAAGTGACCACAGCCCAACAACCCTGTTCAAGATCATAGCCCAATGACCAATAGGCTTCTCATTAGGCCCCGCCTCTTGAAGATGCCTACTACTTCCCATTAGCCTAATGGAGTGGGGGCCACACTTTCATCCATTAAGTCCTTGGGAGGAACTCGTCCAAACTACACTGAACGCTTTTCTAGGAAAGAAATTAAGGCTCAAAGAGATTAAATAACTTAATAAGGTCAGAGAACTAGAAGCTAGAAGCTGGAGGAGGTTAGTGTGAAGCCTAATTTTAAATTGTCAGTTGATGTGGGGCAGTGGGCTGCGCACAGACAGTCTGGTCTCCAGTCGAGCAAAGGTCTGGAACTCCGGGAACCCGATGGGCAGTGACTTACACCTACACGGGATGGAAGGTGTTCGATCATGTCTCCTGGACCCCTGGCTCCTGTTGAAGTTACCGCCACCAACCCCACCCCGCCCCCACGCCCCCACAGCCCCCACAGGAGAAGTGTGTGACTATCAGTCACACAGACAATGTCCCAAGCTTCTGGCATTCTGGCTAGACTCCACCCCCACAGTTATCTGACTATAGCAGGTATGCTCTGCCCCATAGTTACCTGGCAACAGCTAGATAGTCTAGCCCACTATAAAAGGGGCTGCTTGGCCCCTCGTTGCTCTCTCTCTCTCTCTCTCTTTAATATTTTTTATTAGGTATTTTCCTCAATTACATTTCCAATGCTATCCCAAAAGTCCCCCATACCCTCCCCACCTACTCCCCTACCCACCCACTCCCACTTTTTGGCCCTGGCATTCCCCTGGGCTGGGGCATATAAAGTTTGCATGTCCAATGGGCCTCTCTTTCCAGTGATGGCCGATTAGGCCATCTTTTGATACATATGCAGCTAGAGTCTAGAGCTCCGGGGTACTGGTTAGTTCATAATGTTGTTCCACCTATAGGGTTGCAGATCCCTTTAGCTCCTTGGGTACTTTCTCTAGCTCCTCCATTGGGGGCCCTGTGAACCATCCAATAGCTGACTGTGAGCATCCACTTCTGTGTTTGCTAGGCCCCGGCCTAGTCTCACAAGAGACAGCTATATCAGGGTCCTTTCAGCAAAATCTTGCTAGTGTATGCAATGGTGTCATCGTTTGGAGGCTGATTATGGGATGGATCACTGGATATGGCAGTCTCTAGATGGTTCATCCTTTTGTCTCAGCTCCAAATTTTGTCTCTGTAACTCCTTCCATGGGTATTTTGTTCCCAATTCTAAGAAGGGGCAAAGTGTTCACACTTTGGTCTTCGTTCTTCTTCAGTTTCACGTGTTTTACAAATTGTCTCTTATATCTTGGGTATACTAAGTTTCTGGGCTAATATCCACTTATCAGTGAGTACATATCATTTGAGTTCTTTTGTGATTGTTTACCTCACTCAGGATGATGCCCTCCAGGTCCAACCATTTGCCTAGGAATTTCATAAACTAATTCTTTTTAATAGCTGAGTAGTACTCCACTATGTAAATGTACCACAATTTTTGTATCCATTCCTCTGTTGAGGGGCATCTGGGTTCTTTCCAGCTTCTGGCTATTATAAATAAGGCTGCTATGAACATAGTGAAGCATGTGTCCTTCTTACCAGTTAGAACATCTTCTGGATATATGCCCAGGAGAGGTATTGCGGGATCCTCCAGTAGTACTATGTCCAATTTTCTGAGGAACCGCCAGACTGATTTCCAGAGTGGTTGTACAAGCTTGCAATCCCACCAACAATGGAGGAGTGTTCCTCTTTCTCCACATCCTCGCCAGCATCTGCTGTCACCTGAATTTTTGATCTTAGCCATTTTGACTGGTGTGTGATGGAATCTCAGGGTTGTTTTGATTTGCATTTCCCTGGTGATTAAGGATGCTGAACATTTTTTCAGGTGCTTCTCAGCCATTCGGTATTCCTCAGGTGAGAATTCTTTGTTTAGCTCTGAGCCCCATTTTTTAATGGGGTTATTTGATTTTCTGGAGTCCACCTTCTTGAATTCTTTATATATATTGGATATTAGTCCCCTATCTGATTTAGGATAAGTAAAGATCCTTTCCCAATCTGTTGGTGGCCTTTTTGTCTTATTGGCGGTGTCTTTTGCCTTACAGAAGCTTTGCAGTTTCATGAGGTCCCATTTGTTGATTCTCGATCTTACAGCACAAGCCATTGCCGTTCTATTCAGGAATTTCCCCCCTGTGCCCATATCTTTGAGGCTTTTCCCCACTTTCTCCTCTATAAGTTTCATCTAGCTCTCACCTTTCTTACTCACTTCTCTAGCTGTCCTTCTCTCCCTCCCATCCCCCTTCTCTCCCCATAGCCATGGCCAACTTCTTTCTCTCTCCTTCTACCTTCTCTCTTTCTCCCTGCCTTTCTACAATAAAGCTCTTAAACCATAGACCATCTCTGCTCATCAAAGCCTGCTGTGTTTGAATGATGGGATAGGATTTCCCCTAATGAGTTGCGTCTAATTTCCCTCCAGAAGGCCTTCCTACGCTCCAGCCACAGACGGGACCAAGGACTCTCGCCCATGTGGGGACTACCCAGCTCCCCCTCTCCCCTGCCCTCTCCTCCCTTCGGCTCCAGAGATGACTGATCTCAAGTCTTCCATGGTGTCCAGCAGTGTCTGGGATGCCTGGGACTGAGAACCTGTTACCTAGAACTGCCCCTTGTTCACCCCCCTCCCCCACAGAGCTGGGATTCCGTGGATTCACACAGCCAGACACTTACCTGGGGCCCCCGTGGAAAGCATGCGGCAGTTCTTCTGCATCTGCCCTCCCAGAGCACCGAAACTCTGGCGGGATGTGGGTCTTCTCCCACTCCCTTTGTTTCCCCACGCCCACTGCCCAACAAGTTGACACAATGTAGAACCATCTGGAAGATGTTCTCCATGAAGGCTTGTCTAGATTAAGCTGACTTGTGGGCGTGTCTGGCGGCGGTATTGTTTTACGTTAATCGATATGGAAGATACAGCCCATTGTGGTCAGTGTTATTCCATGGCCTCTCTCCCTCTTTCTACCTTCTCTTTCCCCCTGCCTTTCTACAATAAAGCTCTAAAACCATAGACCGTCTCTGCTCATCAAGGCCCCCTGTGCTTGATCAAGAGTTTGGTTCCTGGGCTCTTTCTCCCCTAAGTTTCTGGGTGTCAGACATTGTATCACAACATCAGAAATGAAATGAGAATAATTAGAGATCAAGGAGACATGAAATTCTTGTTTGTTTTTGGCTTGCCCAAAACTCTAATTCACCTTTTGTTGAAGTAGCTCCCATCTTCGTCCTGCTACTTATACATACAAGAGCCTTCAGAGCAACTTCCTTGTGGCATAACTTACTATTATTCTCTTATCTTCATGAAAGTTTCTCTTTCTTTTAATTTTGTATATGAGAAACTGGATTTGAGGAAAGAAATATTTAGGATTTTTCAAGAATACTTAAAATGTAAAAACAGAGGTTATAATTTCAGTAAGACTTAGGAAAAAATTCCTATGATTTTTTTTTTCAGTCATTTTCCAAAACACTAAGGTAACAAAAACATTTGAATCTGGATCCTACTAGTTGTAATTGTATGAAAATTTCATCCAGTTTATATCGACACTTGTCTTGGCATAACTCTTAAAAATACCTAAATAAATAAGTAAATAAATAAATAAAGGATATTTATTAAAAGAGTAAACCATTTTGTGTATGCATGATACAATTTATATCTGTATATTATGAAATGATTTATCACTAACATTATTTTTTGCCGAGTTTTAGGAGCACAAAATGTTTTGGTATTGAGTCCCATTATTGAGTTTAAATAAAGGAAGCAAAACTGCACAATAACTTTCACACACAACTTTAATTCTGATTGCTTTTCTATGTATAATGTCCACAAACACACAAATTAGCTACCAGTTGGAATTTTAAATGAGAAGATGCATCTTTTGGTGACATTACTATTCTGAAATTACACTTCCTGAGAAACATTTGCTTCTCTATCTGCCAGTCATTTACGCCAAGAATCTTCCCTGATGGACAAGTGAACCCCTAATATGATGCGCTTTATTCATGGATATGAACAAAACCCAAGGAGCTCAATCCTTCTCTGCTCCCCACTCAAGTGGATTCTTCTTGTACAGACTCTCTTCTCCATCATTCCATCACTTCCACAAGTACCGCCATCTTCTTTCTCCAGATCTCCCCATGGACATGATGCACCTGGGTCCTCAGTAGCTGTGGGGTAGGACTTTATCCCAAACTAGGTTGTACTGACTCTATATTCTGTATTTTTATCTAGGATGCCATGGTGGAAGGACCAGAAAGCTTATGAGCCTGACCATCTCTATCGGGAGGTTTCCTTGATGGTGTTCTTCATTCCTGTTCTTTTTGACCCTGGAGTCTAAGTTTACTCACCATATTGTGAACTCCCCACTATGCATCCAATAAGAATTTTCTGGTTTTTGTTTAATTTAGCTGGAATCAGTTACTGCTGCTCCTAAAACCTGGCTCCGCAGACAATCAATTCTATAGTACTCCCTCCTACTTCCCCCTACTTCCTCTCTGCTTCCTCCCTACTTCTTTCCCTTTTTGCTCTTTTTTCTCCTTTCTGCCTTCTCTCTTTTCTTATTGTCTCATACTTTTATTGCCCGTGCTTAGAGGTTTTGAAGGATGAATGAAAAATGAAAAGGCGAATGCAAAAAATAGAAAAAAAAAAAAGAAAATATTTGAAAGATGTTTAATCCCAACTGCTTTATTTATTTTTCTTTTCAACTAAAATGGAAGGATCCCTGGCCGTATATTTTAGACCATTCCAAGTCTTATGGGAATGCAGTAAAATATGATTATTAGTAGCAAAACAAAACAATACAAAAAGCAAAGCAAGTTGATCCCCTCTCCAAATTATTCAGCAAACCCAACATTTTCATAATGTTGGTCTTTCAAACATGTTCATGGCTCATGGCTTGTCTAAACTAATTAGACAGTTTGATGGATACAATATTTATTTTCAAAGGATCACGCCAGATCTTCTTATAAAAGTAATTAACAAAGTTATTTTTGGAAGTTAATGTTTCTCTGTAGCAAGCTGGGAGAATTTAAGTTTTAATGTCCAGAGATGGTGTCACTAAAGGTGCATTTAAATATTTAGCCAAAAATTAGAGGGCCTGAAGTTACAAAGTTTACTTGAAAGAGAAATGAGTCACATCACCAGGAGTTTATCTCTTAGACTTGCTTGCTTGCATGGTCACCAGAAGTCTGTTTTGTTCTTGGTTCCCTCCTTAAGACATTCAACAGCTGTTGCTTCCCCTAAACCGTAAACTCCCTCTTCCTGTACTACCCAGGCTGCTATAGGCACAGACAGTCCGGAAATGTGAGACACTTTGGTAAATAACAGAAGTTAGCAGTGATAGGAATAAACTGTAGATCCTTTTAGGAACCAGAGCAGGGTCCTCTTACATCAGCACAGCAGATTCAGGTAAGCCTCAGCATAAGCCACTTACGGAGCAAAGAACTCGGCCCACCTACGTCATTTCTATGAGCATAATCGTAGCAGACACGTACAGCTGACTTCTATCTCAATCTGCCAAACTGTTTTTTCATCTGTCAGCAAACTATCTCCACTTTAATTAAGAATGCATTGATTTTTGTCTTTTTTATTGTTCATAAAGCATTCAGTCTATTTGCACTTTATTTACCTTTTAAAATTTATTTGTTTATTTTTGTGAGCATTGTTATTTTACCTTCGTGGTATGTCTGTGCATCACATGATGCATGTTTGGTTCCCCTGAAGGACAGAACAGGCTTCAGAGCCTCTGGAGCTGGAGTTACAGACTGTTATGAGCTGGAATGTGGGTCCTGGGAATCATACCCAGGTCCCGTGAGAGAGCAGCCAGTGCTCTTGACCACAGAGACACCTCTCTAGCTCCCTGTACCTCTTTTAATACCTAATATGTTACTTGATCCTGTTTTAATGTTTTGGGCTTTATAAAAATAGATAAAGTATTTGTGCCAATTAATAAGTTTAATAAAAAAGTTAGATCCAATCTTGCATTTCAGATAATTCTTATACCTCCTGAGACATAAAAAAATCTTCCTTTATATACAAAAATAATCATTGGACTTTTACAAGTATTGTGCCAGAAATAGCAGGAAGGGTTTATCACTTCAGTTTTAAAATAGTAAGACGAGCTTAAAGCAAAGCAAACTGTTCTGAGAATTTAGTGGATTTAGAATAGTAAAAATTTTCCAATAATAAAAAATTTCAATGCACACAAAATTTTGGGGCAGTCAAAATTTGGTTTTGAGATTAAACCATTGAAGAATCAGGAAATCAAGTGAACGGATTCAGGACCATTTTTCAGAAGTGACTGCAGGTGGAGTTGGACAATCTCTACTGAGCAGGTGTGAAGCTCAAAGCTTTAGCGAGATCTCAGACCTGGCATAGGCACTGCTCTTTCTCCTATTAGACCAGATAGCCCTGACTGACACTGGGAGGGATGGAGGGACGCTTACTTGAGGCCATGGGAAGTTCGCACTACAGTGACTAATAAAACTGTGAAAGCTCTTCACCTTTTTCATATTTCATGTCTTTTCCTATAAAATCATATGTGCAAATATGGATTAGGAAACTAGGTTTTCTCCTTAATATTATACTGAAAGTAATATTTTCCTTCCTCCCAACCTAAAGAAATGTACAGAAAATGTTGAGTATACACAATATACCCCATTGGATTATTTGTTATTTTATTATCTTTAAGCAAATTAAAAACACAATTTTTTTTACAAATTTGTAAAAGTGACCGTAAGTAGATAATTTTGTCCATAGAATACAGATGAATTTTATCAAATTCTCTCTATTGTAAATATAAACGAAACATGAATACATTTGTACACTCATGTAGTTATTCCTGTTATTTTTGTAAAGTATGGGGAGCTTACCAGAGATGACCACTCAGACACAGAGTTTCAGCCTACTGGAAGTCTCTATTCCAGCTGTTTCGGATTACACGCAGGTGTTTGGGGATCCAGGTGTGGCCCTGTGCATCCAGAGCATGGGGTATTTTAACATAAACCCACACTCTGGCATCTTGTTTGGCCATCGCGGGGGAGTTTCACAGAAGCAAGCTACTGGTTTAACAGAACCAGAGATAAGTTAATTTGGGCATCTTGATTTTGGATTCCTAAAGCAGAGCTGGGTAATGTTCCATGGGATTCTCCATCAAGAGGATCAAATTCTACTTAAACCTGAAATGGACTCAGCACGAATACAAGATGGCAGAGCCTCTGTCACAACAGTGTATGGGCATTCCAAAATTTTTTGAGCAAGTCTTATTATTGTCATAACCTTTTGTTAATGATTAAATAAATTCTATTGACTTTACTCTTTTTAAATTATGTTTTAAAAAACAAAACTAAAATGATGGAAAAGAAAAGCTCAGTAGGTCAAATACAGAGTTTACCAAAGAGTTTATCGGAAGCCTCGTCAATAGAATAGATTATGTGTGAAATACAGAATATCATGATATGAACACAAAAAAGAGAATTGGATTATTCAGTCAAGGTTAATAATAAAAAAATTAAATGCATGAGTGGACATACAATGACTTTGTAAGAACATCATAAAAAGATAAAATCTATGTATTATAGGCATATAAGGAGAAGAATTTCACTCGAAAGACATAAAAATATATTTTAATAAAGCCATAGAAGAAAATTTCCTAGCTCTAGGGAAAGATACCTATCTAGATACCAGATTATATGGAATGCCAAGTAGATAGAACCAAAATAGAAATTCTCCACAAGGGGGCTGTAGAGATGGCTCCGGGTTAAAAGCACTTGTTGCTCTTTCAGAGAACCTGGGTTTGATTCTCTGTACCCACATGATGGCTCACAATTATCTGGAACTCTAGTTCCTGGGGATCAGATGCCTTCTTCTGACTTCTTTGAGTACCAAGCACATACTTGGTATACATATTATATGCTAGCAGGACATTCACATGTAAAATAAAATATAGTTGGTGTTTGTTTGTTTGTTTGAAAAGAAACCCCAATGGTATAATATTGTAAAAATATTAAATGTGCTGAACAGAGAAAGTATATTTAAGGCTGCAAAAGAGAATGGACAAATCACATGCAAAGGCAGGCCCATTAGAATAACTACAGGATTTCTGATCCAAACCATGTAAGCCAGGAGGACTTAGACTAAGAAGACCGAGGAAGTCCCAAACATCAGAGAATGATCAAAATGATGCAGAACAATACATACCATATCAGTAATAAATCTGAGTGCCACCGTTTTAATTTCACTTATCAAAAGACACACAATAGCTGATAGAATTAGAAAACAGAATCTCTTTTTGCTGCCTGCAAGAAACACATTATTGCAGCTATCTACTCTCCATGTTATCATGTCTACGTCTCTATCAATAACCCCAAGTTATGATTTGCCATGTTCCATTTGGGCTACTCTTAACTCCAATTGGCAAGCCCTCATGGCCATCTTTTCATGACTCACCTACCCTATGACATCTTCTCCTTTCTCCCTTCGTGGTTTCTCCTCAGACCACAAACCTGGAAATGGAAATCCCACCTACTTCTCTTCTGCCCACTTGCTGTATGTGAGGATTCTCTTGTCCTAGAGGCAACCAGGGCCAGGATTTAGCATTGCAATATATAGCAACAGATCAAGCCTCAACATAAGATGCTTTAAGTGTGACCCTTAAAATTTCTTGTGCAAAGAGTTTAATAAAGTTAGAAACGTAGACTTTTTAATACAGTTGTAACAAGAAAATTACTAGGTAAAATTACCAAGACTGAGACAGCGAATAGCCTCTAGTGGTTTCAGAGAATACTTCATATGCCGTAAAGGTTATCAGATGTTTTATTTTTAATGTAGGGTCTTTAAAAAGCTTTTATATTAGGTTTGTTTACTTTATCCAACAAGACACATCCTTGAGAGCCATATATAATGAGAATCGTGGGCTGAGTATTATTGATTTTGTTCTATGAAGTAAGGTGATTTGAAAGTTTGTGTGTTAATTACCGAGTCCACAAACTCCTGAGGTGACTAGGTAAATGAAGAGCCTGCTCACATTTATGGAGGACACACACAAGGCCTCATGTGTGCTAGGCTAGCACTCGACTGCAGAGTCTCATGATCAGTTCCCAAACTGAGTTACTACTTACTTCAGTAAGGAGCACTCTATCCTTGAGCACTTTGGTAGCTTAGAATAAAAGAGGATGCTTATGAGAGTTGGGGGATCTGTTTTAAAGCATATCTTTCTGTATGGGGTCAAGGACTGGGGAATAGGTTGAAGGTTATAACAAAAGAATTCATACTTTGCGGACGTGGATGAAGGGTCAAAGCCATCTTCTAGGGTGAGTGCAACCTTCAGGGGGATAATTCAGTAGTTTTCACTACTGGAACCAATGGGATTTTGGCAAGTTTCATTCCCCCCCCCCCAAATTAAGTTATTTTGTCACTCATTTTCCTGGGCGTACTGAAATTCTAAAGTCTTGTTAGAATAAATAGACAAATGGAAAAGTCACTTCAATATCAGCAACACACAATATGGTGGTAGATCATTTCAAATATTTATAGTAAAATTTTATGGTGCAATTTTTCAGACACATTTAAAGGTTTTATCATCTGCTCATTGCATCCGAATATAATTACCCAATGTGTAAGAAGTGTAAATTATAAAAACGTTGTTTAGATTTCACAGCTGAATTTAATCAAGTTGTAAGTAAGAAATTAGATTTCTTAATATGCCAAGGCCTTTAAAAGATGACCTGGAGATCTTTTACTTTTTACATAAAATTGTGTTGCCAGCTGTTTTCATTGTAAATAATTTTGCTCTGTGATTTGTGGGACTTATAAAGTGTTTGGTCATTTTTACTATACCTTTGTTACAGCAAAATATCATTGTAGACAGTACCCGTCTTTACACATTTTCAATGACTATGTCATCACTAGGAGTTAGCATTAATTGATGACACCATCAGCGTAGAGTTTGAGTTGGTATTATGGACAGCCATTTGGTTTTGGACCTGAGTAACTGAAATTTGTAACAGCTGCTGGTAGATTGGACCGATCTGACTTCAAGAGCTTGCTATCATCTTTGTCGTAAGAATAGAAATCTGAACATCATACCCCAGGGTAGAAAAATGAGATTTGTGAGCCTTAAAAAAAAAAGTTACAGCTAAAGCAACTTTTGCATGATTTTAAACATCACCTCCTCCAGAATTCTACAGCAGGTCATGTGGCTTGGGATTTCTGTGGCACACCCAGGTTGACTTTATAGTTTGCATTCCTCACCTCTCATTTTATTAGACAAGTAGCTTAAGGACCTCCATATATCTCTCCGACTCTGGCCTTCTCCCCCATATCTCCCTTTCTTTCCTCCCTTTCTTTCTTTCAAAATCAACATTTCTAGAGGCAAATAAGTTAAATAGTAAAAGTGCATACTGTTATGCCACTTGTTTAATATTTCAATATTCATTACTTTCTTTTATGTTTCCAATCACTACCTTTCAGATGCCAAGAAATATAAGCACATAAAAATAACCCCAGGATGATATATATTGCTCCTAATGTGTGTCAGGAACTTTCTGGGGACTCAGCTGAGTCTCAGTGTTGAGAAAGTAATCTAATAATTCCTAGACAAAGGGACATGCTGTAATCTCAGAAGGCAGACAATGGCAATAGTGAAACATAGGTTCAATATTGGTAACTTCGTGTGTCTAGTCCTGAAAACAGGGCTATTTGTTCCTAAAGAAATCAGGTTGAATAAAAACTGAAGTAAACGGCCCTAGGGATAATCTGCACTCAGAATGTCAGACAGCAAATCTTGTTATAATGTTGGTTCTGAAAGTTTGGTTCAATACAAAGCCTAGGAATTGAGGTGTAGGTCAAAATGAAAGCTCATTACAGGAAGAATGGATCCTGTCTGCAGATGGTGCCAACACTGATGAGTATGTGTGATCAGTCCACAATGGTCACACCAGCACTGGAAGGGCTCCTCTTGATTGTCAGCTGTACTGGATTTAGATTAGCCATGGAAAAACATTCCTGGGTATGTTTATGAAGGCATTTTCATAGAGTTAACTTGGAGGGAAGACTCATCCTGAACGTGGACCTGTGGCTGCAGTGTTTCCTGGGCTGGGGTTCCAGATTGAGTGAGATGGTCAAATGCTCTGAGCTGCAGCCTCCATCTCTCTCTGCTTCCTGATTGGATATTGGGTTCAATGGCATCTTGTTCTTGTTTCCATACCTTCTCAAGCATAACAGACGTCATCTCTTCTTACTTGGTGAGTCCAAAGGAGCCTCCCTTGCCTCTGTCAAGGATTTTGTAATAGCCGTGAGGAAGTGACTAACATAGTCATCTAGTGTGAATGAGTTTTCCATGGTCTTTCCATGTTCTTGTTAGAAGACTTTTTATTTCAAGCTTAATCTTGGCATTAGTTGTAGTCTGGGAGAGGAGGGATGGAGAAGCAGACAGTGTGGGGGCAGGGGTGGGACAGCGATTTAAAAATGTATTCACCCCTATGATGTTCTCAGTTTTAAAACTACTTTACAATTCTGTATTTATTAACAGCATTTCTTAGTGAAATAATTTTGACTATGCAAGCATGCCACTATATTGATAGCAATTCTTACTGTAGCCAATGTCTATTTATTCGTACAATATTTATGGAGGACATTCTATGCACATATTGTATGCTGGGAGTAAAACTGTTCTATCTCCATGGAGCTTGCTTTTTCGATGGTAAGACTGACATTTAACTCAGGGTTATGGTGATTGGTCACGTAAGGCCAAAATGACTGCAGAACTGAGAATCCAGAATATGAAAAACGAACAAACAGCAACAGCCCCCCGACATACACATATACACACATATACACACATAAACACAGACACACATATACATAAACACACACATACATAAAAACACACAGATACACACACACACATATACACACATACATAAACACACACAGATACACACATGCACATATACACACATAAACACAGACGCACATACATAAACACACACATACATAAAAACACACAGATACACACACACATAAACACACACACATACACACGTACACACACACACACACGTACATATACATAAACACACACACACACATACAGAAAAGCTGCAGTTCATATTCCCTCCCAGTTTTATGTTTAGTAGCAGATTCCCAATCACTTCTCAAGTTTCTTTGTTGTGGAGAAATTTTCACTTTTTGGTTATGTGACATAGTGAGATAAGGCACTTATTGTTCTGGAAAGTACAGGCATAATATATATACTTATAGTATGACAAAGGCCATTTGTCTTCTGTCCTTGGTATGTAATATAAGTATTATGGGGGATTTTGAATACAGGTTCAAGGAGCTTCATGGAAGTTCTCTTTTGAAAGTCAGCTCAAGAGTCTTTGTAACAAATCAGAGTGGTTTAACCTCAGTGGTTTCTGTAACAACTGTGTCAGGAGCACCGCAGGCCCACTCCCCCGAGAAACAATCTCAACTAGTGAAAATCATAATTTAAATTAAACAGAGAAGTAAATAAAATAAAATATCCAGAAACAGCATAAGGGGAATCCAGTAAATGAAGACACCCTTCGTTAAGTTGTGCCTTAGTAACAGCAGTGATTTTTGACACGAGATCTGTGATCTGTCTCTTCTCCTCTAGCTAACTGCTCTGGAAGTTTCAATCTGTGTTATGTACAGATAAAAAGACAGGATTGCTTTGGGTACCTTCCTCTACCCTCTAATCCCATGCAAGTGCTATTTCTATTGTGTCTTCCCTGGGAAGGGCAGGGCACCACTAATTCTACTTAACTCTGCTTTTGAGAAGGGAACTCAGGAAAGGAAGTTGAAGGGGCCAATCTTTCCACATTTGGTACAGGTTCTGGAATAGCCTGCTCTGACTTGCTCAGCATGGAGAATATCAGTAGAAGCCAGGGCACGGGGGAGGGGGAGGGGAGAGGCACCACAGTGGAATTGTCCTGAGCAGCAGACAGACACTCTTTCTGCCTGCTCTGGTAGCCTGCAGATTCTACCTCAGAAGAGAAGTGTTTTTGTTTGTTTGTTTTTTGTTTTTGTTTTTGTATTTTTTAAGTTCAGAGGAGGCCTACAAGCTCCCCAAAGGAGTTTATTTATTTATAACGGAGTGAGGGAGAATGCAAGTCTGTAGGTACTCTGGGAAACAAAGGAGATCTGGGAACAAGTGAAGAAGAGAAATGAATCACTGGGATTAGAGTTCTGGGAGCCGTACAAACCTTGATTTAGGACACAGGCACGTGGAACTCTGATGAAACAAAAGGAAGCCACTGCAAATGGGTGTAAAAGAGCCAAGTGAGATTTGAGGGAAGCAGGTATTAGTTCAGGCAGGTAATCATACGGAAGAAGAGTAATTAAAAATACAAAACAAACTTGTTTCATTTTGAGATAATTGTAGATTTGCTTGCGTTTCTGAGACACAGTACAGAGACAGCTTCTTTGCCGTACAGAGACTCGGATTGTCTGGCAGAACCATGGTGAGTATTTCAACCAGACCTTAGCGTTGATGGATCAGGGTGAAGAATGTGTGCCTCTCATTCTGCTGCTGTAAGCTGTCCGTGGAGAGCCATGCCCACTTCCCCTTTGTGCCCACTTTCTTCCTAGCCCCAGGATGGTGCAATTGTGTTGTGTTCTATAGTATGAAAGGCCAGAGAGCAACTAGTTGCAGGTGTTTTGCAGTAATTTGAAATTTCAAAGAAGTCTTACTCAATTGGGTCAATATCAGCTAAAGAGTATAAAGTGCTATACAATTCTTCTTTTTATTGCTACATGTGCCTTTACATGCTGCTGTGTGTGTGTGTGTGTGTGTGTGTGTGTGTGTGTGTGTGAGAGAGAGAGAGAGAGAGAGAGAGAGAGAGAGAGAGAGAGAGAGAGGTACACATGTGGAAGAGAGAGGACAACTTGTGGGAACTGGTTCTTTCCTTCTACCATGTAGGTTCCAGAGATCAATTCAGGTCTTCTGACTGGGGTCACTATGGATAATTCATAATATAAATCTAATACCCAATTTTAAGTATTTTAGGAAAAAAATTGACACAAAGTCATGCTGAGTACCTTGGCTGGCCTTGAAGTCATGATTCTCTTGCCCTGGGTATCTGAGATTACAGAGCTGTGCCCTGTGCTTGGCAATAAATTAGAAGACTCAACTAAGCATCTCATAAAGATGCTCACTGATAAAGTGAAGAGAAAAAAACTAAAGCACACTCAGCCAAAAGAAGTACTTAGGGACGTTCCTCAGAAAATATTATAAATTTAGAAAAAAAAAATACAAATTAAAAGGAGGATGGGATGTCTTATCATCTGTAGAAATTAGTTGGAATAAACCAAATCTTTCGTCATGTGAGTGTTCTTGAACTTAACTAGACAGACATTGAGAGACTTAGAGGAGAGAACAGTTTCTGTAGTTTTGGGAAACTTTCTCTGAATGGTTGGAGATCTGGGGAGAGGTGGGCAAGTATATCTGGAGACAGCTCATTTATATGGAGAAACATGATGCAGATGGTAAGCTTGTGGGAGCAAACAAGGACCAGCAGAAGCTTTGGCTGGGTATAAAAGTCAAATTTGCTCTATTCATAATGGTGCCCAGTGAGAGATAATAGAAAAGTAGATTTTCACATTGTCTGAACAGCAAAATCAGCTGGGAGCTTTAAAAATGGCCAGTGTTTCATCTTATCCTTAGTGACCAGGACTCAACTAGTTTCAGGAAATGTCTTATGCCAGGACTCCTAGCAGGATCCTGTGTGCTACTAAACTATAGGCAAGGCCAAGAAAGACTCTTTAAAGTAGACCTAGTCATTACTGTAAAACTGATGATTTAACCTTTTATGTATTATGACTTTAAAAAGAATGTGAGTTTGGATAAATAAGTTGGGGCACATACAAGACAACTCAAATTAAAGCAAAGCAAAAATGGTTCTCAAGTAGCTCTTGGCTCTACTTTGAATCACCTTGGCCGTCATCTAAAATATGCTACCTTTAGATCTGGGCTTGCTCTATTGAAGACATCAGGCATTTCTGAAACAGAAGAAGAACCTATTGTGTACTAGGGTTATTAATTACTGAAGCAAGAGAAGATACTGGAAGACAGTGCTAAGTGCCTAAAATACATTGCTTGTCTCACTGGGGCATTGATTCAGCTCAGAATCCCTGGCAAGCAATGCAGGGGAAACAGGTGATGTGGTTTTCATTTTCTAGATGAAGTATACAAAAAAAACCTATTCTTCAGAGATGACATATTTTGGGAATGAGATTTAAAAATGGAAATTTCCTGGGATGGCCCTCGTGTAAGGTCTTGAATGCTGACTTATGGTGCCATCCAAAGCCTTACAAAAGACACTGGCGCATTGCTAAAGGGAACACTTCTTGCAGAGACATGTTAGGAATACAGATCTTACATACTTAAAGTAGGTCAGTGAAGCAACTGCTGGCTTGATAAAGAACCAAAACTCGAGAGAAGACCTTTTATTCTTAACCCAATTTAGGTATAAATTAGTTATGCCTTACAGTTAGTTTTCACATCTAGTTTGTGGGTCATAGAGCAACTGGGAGTGCTCCTGAGATCTGGTTTCTACAGGACCTCAGTGTTCTATGAAGAGATATTTATTAAGATCCACTTCAACTGTGACCTAGTTTCTTGTTAGTTATTTGAAGTTCATTCATTGCCTGGACAAAGCTGATGAAAATGGGTGAGAAACTTTAAAGGAATGGGTTACATCAGAGATGTAAGAGAGGGGAGGACTTGACTTCCTCTTTAGGGCAGGAAGAGAATAGAGCTGAGTCACCATCACCTGGGACACTAAGCCTTCCTAGGACATGTGTCTCGGAGCATGGGTTTTGTTGTAACCAATATAAGAGTATGAGCTCTGTAGGGATCAAAAGAGACTTTATGTATGAAATAACTTCCTTCCAGGACTTGATAAAATGAAAGTAGAAAAAGGACTGAGCAGACAAGTTTATTGAGGTATTAATTAGTTCCTTCAGTTTTGTCGCTGAAGAGCCTTCTTATATTTTTGGTTGTGAGCCTAACCGTTAATGGCTGAGTCATCTCTCCAACCCTGAAGAGCCTTCTTGGTACCATCCTGCTGAAGGGTCTGTGTTGATTGGTTCAAGCCCCTCCTGAGTTTCTAGGTGCCTTGTCCTACTGAGATTCTGATAGGAAACTGTTAAATTAATGAAGAATAAAGAAAAAATGAATAATTTCCACCATGGAGGGGACTCATATTTGGAGTCCTTAGTTTTGTACATCAAAATATATGAGTGGCAAGTTCTTTGATATCTTTGTACTCTATTCAGGTCATCTGTAAATGGAGGATACTTTTGATACAAACTGACGATGTTGTTTTAAGAACAAGCTATTGCTTGCCAAAGGTTTTCCATAACTCTTAAACTCAGTAATCACTTGGTAAAATTTAGCCTGACACTATAACTCCAGCTACTAAGGAGGCTGAGGTGGGAAGATAAAAAGGTCAAGGCCTACCTAGGAAACTTCATGAGTCCTTGCTTTTATAAGGGAAAGTACAAAAGAGGACTAGGGATTCTACATCAGTGTTAGAATGCTCGCTGAGCATGCATAAAAACCTGGGTTCAAGTCACAGTGGTGAATGAATGAATGAATAAATAAATAAATAAATAATATTGTATAAAAGAAAGGAAGACAAGAAAGAAAAGAAAGCTTTTTTATGTGGGTAGCTGGCATCATGTTGCTTCTTCCTCCCCTTTCAACTTTTTCTTCCTTTCTGGACTGTTACAGAAAGGTTTCTTAGGCAAGCAAAATACAATCACTAAGAGATGAAAGGGTTAAGGTGAGGAAAGAAACATTCTTCATCAAGGAAATCATAAATGTATTGTTCAATATATTTTGAATATCACATAGATTATTTTAGTTGAACTACGGGACATCAAATGCCTGTGTGCTTGCCAAGTTTCCTAAATTTGTGAAACTTTGAGGTCATATATCCTTTCTCATCTGCTGTCAGTGGAAAATTTCTGGAAATTTTGGAAAGAGTCATAATAAGGCAAGACACTAGGTTCACTGACCTCTTTCTCCGGAAGAGGGGCACAGCACTGTAGTTTCCACGGTGACTGATTCTAAAACCACTTGCCAATGGCGGTACTCACATGATACTTGGGATGACCTGGGAAGTGGCTAAATAGCCTGGAAACACATACAAAATCTTGTGTGCGGACACAAAGTGCTGTAAGGGGACAGCTGCTGATTCTCTGTGTTCCTAAGAACACCTGGAAGAAACCACTGAGCTCTGGTGCTAATCCCAAAGCCACCAGCTGCTGGTCTGAGCAGGCAAAGACAGAGCCAATAAAACAAGCCCTGGTTATAGGTCCTTCTAGGATTCTCTGTGACCACTTCTTTGAATGAATCATTTCAAGGAGAAGCTCTCTCTCTCTCTCTCTCCCTCTCTCTCTCTCTCTTTTTCTCTCTCTCTGTGTGTGTGTGTGTGTGTTTGTATGTGTTTTGACGATGTGTAAGTGAGTGAGCTGAGGAAAAGTTAAAATTAGTTTGGGATTTGTGGGAAGTGAGGTTTTGAGGACAGGGATAAGGGGTGGCTCTGCTGCATGTCCCTTTAGTGCTGGATGTCTGAAAACACAAAGAGGACCCTTGAGACAAATTAAAGAGAAAGATCAGAGATAAATAAGCAGGCGTGTGTGTGGATGTCTAAGATGAGAAGTTCATCAAAAACAACTTAGACTTCTTGATTGCTGCCATGATCAGCTCTCAGTTTTCTCTCAACTCTCAGATATTTGGAACCATGAACACCAGCTTAATGGAAATGAATCCTTCCTGATTTTCTAGAGCAGGTATTCTGTGATAAAGGACAGCCATACTGAGTGACTGCCAAATGTAACTCATTAGCAGTGGCCCATGGAAACTTCCCTTGTGAAGCCGTAATAATGGAGAGGCAACAGTTGGAACTGGAATTCTAACCCAAGATTTATAACTCTCAAGTATATGTACTTGTGATGCACAAGATAGCCTTTAAGACACTGAAGTAGGAGGAGACTATGGGTGGCATTCAAGTCCCTCCTCAGGGTCCTGAGTGGAACCAATTTGCTTTTGAGTTGCTTAAGATGCTTGTTCCATGAGTATCTGTTATATGTGCAAACATACGTATCTGGCTTTCATGTTCACTTGTATTTCCAGTTAGTTTCCCATTGGAAAAATAAAACATGTTTTAGCCAATAAACCCAAGGTTTTAATAACTTCCACAAACAGAATAGAAAGGAAATTAAAGTCCACCACATACCACAGAAACAAATTTTGATTTTTTTTCCATTGAGCTCCTCTGTCCATTGAACTCTTCTGCTTTAGCTCACAAGAATCCAAGTAATATCCTGTTACAGTTGAGGATTCCAACAGATGTCTGAAGAGAAGCAGGGGTGATGTGGGCTCAACTATGCTTAAGATGACTAGACAAAATATAAATGTCTACACCACCAAGGATTAAGCTATAGGTTGGAAAATATAAAATGCTCAGTTCTCATAAGCCTATCAATGTCATCTATCAAGCTAGAACTTGATAGGAAATGGGGCAGCAATCACCTCACAGTGAAGTGGATGCTGTGAGGGAACTTCTGTTGTCCATGTTCTGCAGGGGTACTGGGTCTCTGGCACCAGCAGGCTGCCAAAGGTATATTCTCCTATCTCTCTTCTTACATTTTATATTTAATGCAAGCTAATCAGAGCCTTGTTTCCTTTCTTTGAATTAAGGCCATTATGACAAGGCTAAGGTATATAAAATAATAGAATACGAATTCTCAAGCCAATGATGTCATTTATTATTATCTGACAGGTCAACAAATCCCAGTAACAACTTGTTGGAGAGTAGAATTAAAGTTATAATTTAGCATTAATCATAACTTTACCCAATATAAAATTTAAGATTTAGCTTAACCCGATATAAAGTTTAGCTTATGCAAAATCTTCAATAATCTAATTTTATTTTTAAATGTTTTTTTTCAACATGTAACTATTATAAATAATCACATAAGTGTACAGAAATCTTTTCTGGAAGCTGGACATGTATGGATAGCGATGATTGCAGCTTCTTCTCAGAATGCTGATAGTCTTCTGATATTATACAGACTTGACTTCAAGAATTTGCATGCAACACTCCCAGAAAAGCCCTTTGTTTGTTCTTGTTTCTAGAGTACTTAGAATTGGCTCCAATTCTCAGTGTCTCTGCTTTCTCCATTAAAAGAAGTTCATCTACAGTCCTGCAATGATTTTCACTTCTATGTACTTCTGAAGATCACACAAGTTTTCAAATACAGCCCCTGCAAGAACATGGCCTATAGAAACTTTTTGCCTTCCAGTCCCTTTCTGGAAAGCCAGATACATAGTGTTTTTTAAAGATTTATTTATTTTATATATGTGAGCACACTGTCGCTTTCTTCAGACACACCAGAAGAGGGTATCAGATGGTTATGAGCCACCATGTGGTTGCTGGGAATCGAACTCAGGACCTCTGGGAGAGCAGTCAGTGCTGTTAACCTCTGAGCCATCTCTCCAGCCCCTTCCTTCATGTTTTCTAAGTATATTCTATGTAAAATTTTCGCATGAAGAAAAGTTTTGCTTCACTGGTAAAATCCAGAGAATTTTGGTTTTGACATTGAAAAAAGGTCCTAGCAAGCTACTAGCCAATCATGCACATTCATTGGAAAGGTGCCAATCTGAACTTAAATGCTTGGAAAACTGGTTGTTTAAAAGTTTTTCTTTAGGCCGGTTGTGTTGGCACATACCTTTAATCCCAACACTCGGGAGGCAGAGGCAGGTGGATTTCTGAGTTTGAGGCCAGCCTGGTCTATAATGTGAGTTCCAGGACAGCCAGGGCTATAAAAAAACAAACCTGTCTCGAAAAAACAAAAACAAAAACAAAACAAAAAAAAGTTTTTCTTTAATCCAAATTACCAACCTCTTTAGACTCTGTGGTTCACGACTTCAAATTTCATGTGGAGATCAAGATTAAGTCCATGCCAGGGTTCACACCAGGCATGGAAGAGCTGTGTCAAATTTTTGATGATTGTCAGCCTAGGAATAGAAAAAAAATTTTTTCTTTTGTTGAATATTTTCTTTTTTTTTCCTTTTTTTAATTAGGTATTTTCTTCATTTACATTTCCAATGCTATCCCAAGAAAAAAATTTAAGTTTTGTGCAAACAGATGAACACGAGGAAGGATGAGGTCCTTCCATGTTCCCAGTTCTGACAGCAGCTTTTAGAATAAGCAGGCTATGCTAGGTCACATTCTTTCATTATTTGATTTCTCTATCATAGGGAAATTCCATAAGCCAGTCTATGGTCACAGTGTTCCTATGTGACAGTGCTGCCCTTTAATGTGGAAATTCTCAAGGCAACGTCTATTCAAAAATACAACACTGCTGTAACCTCATTCCACATCGGTCCTCCCAACATTAAAAAAACAAAAACCAAAAAAACAATCCCTAGCACTTGGCAGACTAGTAAAGGGACTGGAAGGCTCAAAGTCTCTATAGGCCATGTTCTTGCAGGGGCTGTATTTGAAAACTTGTGTGATCTTCAGAAGTACATAGAAGTGAAAATCATTGCAGGACTGTAGATGAACTTCTTTTAATGGAGAAAGCAGAACTCTCCAGTGGTAAATCTGATGCTCGTGTGAGTGAGTTCTTGCATCTAACGCCTAATCACTAGGTCCTTCACTTTCTAAGTCTCATCTGTCTCTCCATAGCTCCTGCTATCACCCGACTTTAGAAAGCTAGACTGAAGGCAGTTAAGACCATGCAAGCCATCCATTAGAGGAGGCCAGCAGGACACTCTTCCAAGAGATACCATATGATCTGGATGGCCTGCCTCCTGGTGCTCCCGCAACAGTGAGTAGGATAAAGAGCAAACCTCTGAGTGTAGAGAAAAAGACTGCAGACAACTCAGAGTAAACAATACATTCCTCTACACTAAAGGACGTCACTGGCTAGCTCTTGGATGTAAGAGTTTACCAAAGAAAATCTGGAACCACTAAAGGTTGCTTTCTCAATGAGTACCTTGTTACGATAACAGTCAGCTTTCTAGGAGACAGATGTGAGCAGAATGAGGAATATTTTTAATTATCTGAAGTACCTCTAGCTCACCGGTCAGTCAAAAAGGAAATAAATATTGTTTGTATCTCTGGAAACCTACACGTTCAAAGGTTATAGGCACAAAAATGTCGTTTTTACTTGTATTTGAGAAGAGGGAAGAGTGACTGCTGAATTTCAGTGACCTCTCATTTTGAAGTCTCTTTAGAGAGAGAATATGAGTCAGACAGGACTCTGACAGGCAGACAGATAAGCAAAGCGGCCATAAACAAACAACACAACAGCGCACATCTGGCTGCTTTTAAAGCCAGGACAGGATTTGGTGTGTTCCCTACCCTTCTCACCCACTATAAGCTCCCTGCTGGCTGACCTGCTCACTTATGTCCTAGGCAGGCCCTGGTACCATGGCCTGGGAGTCAGTTTACTCTTTGTTTTAGAAGTTGGCCAATCTAAAACGAGGGGAGAGGGACCTTTCCCAGGCGACCTAAATTCCTTAAAACTCCCAACCCTCCAGGAAGAAAAAAATATCTCAGATTCCAGTTCCCTCTTCATTTCTGAAGAGGCTGACTGTGTGCTGTGTGTGTTGGGGCTAGGCTGACTGTGTGCTGTGTGTGTTGGGGCTCCTACTCTTTTTTCCTTCCTCTCTCCCCTCTTTTCTTCCTTCATACATTAGTCCTGACAGAAGTTTCCCTTCCCTACACCTCCCTTGGCCCCGAGATCCACTCTTCTTGGGGGGGGGGAGGAAGGAGGGAAGAAGGGGGGGAGAGAGAGAGAGAGAGAGAGAGAGAGAGAGAGAGAGAGAGAAGAAATAGGCCTCCCAGGGATATGAACTAAACATGGCATAGCAAGTTATGATAAGGCTAAGCACAAACCCTCACAACAAGGCTGGGCTAGGCAACCCAGTAGGAAGAAAAGGGTCTCAAGGGCAGACATAAGTGTCAGAGCCATCTCTCACTTCCACAGTTAAGAACACCAAGCTACACAACCATAAGACACATGCAGAGGACCTAGCTCAGACCATGCAGAATCCATGTTTGTCACTTCAGTCTCTGTGAGCTCCTCTGAGACCTGTTTAGTTGACTCTGTGGTCTGTGTTCTTATGCCACCCACCCTGGCTCCTGTAATCCTTCTTCCCCCTCTTATGTGAGATTCCCTGCCTCTGCCTAATGTTCGGCTGTGGGTGTTGGCATCTGCTCCCATCAGTTGCTGTATGGTGCCCCTCTAATGACAATTGGGTAAGCAGCGATATGCCAGTAGGGCAGAATAACAGTGAAAATCATTTCACTCACTATCTTTTCTGCCAGTCATGTTTGGCTCTATCCTGGGTCTCTGGACTATCCTGCCTCTCATTCCTGGCAGTGCAAGCAATGTCAGGTATTGGCTCCCTCTCATGTTATGGACCTCAGGTTGGACCAGTCATTAGTTGGCCACTCCCACAAATTCTGTGCCATTCTTACCCCAGCACATCTTGCAGGGGTGACAGATTGTAAGTTGAAGGTTTTGTGGTTGGGGTGTTGTCTCAGTCCCACTGCTGGGAGCCTTGCCTGGTTATAGAAGATGGCCACTTGAGCCCCATATCCCCGTTACTAGACGACTTCACTCGCACCACTCTTGCAGGTGCCAGGGAGTTTCCTTCCATTGCACTAGGATTCTACATTGCTTCCCCCAACCCCAGATGTCCTCCAATTCCAGTTGTCTCTCCCAGTCCTCTCTTCCTCCAACCTTCCCCAACCCTCCTGATCCCTCCTTTTCCCATCCCCACCTGCCTCCAGTCCATCTGCAAAATTTATTCTATTTCCCCTTCCCAGGGAGATCAATGTGTCTGCCTCTCTGGAGGGGTTCCTACACTTTGAATAAGGCATGTTTGCTTGAAGTGACTTTTTATTTTCTTCCCATTAATTCTTTCAGCAGGAGAGAAAATGAACCTAACTCAAGATCTTAGACAGCACACATATAAATACATATAGATCCTGGGTCTCTAGATTTTATATATACACATATATATAAACACATATATACACATATACATACATATATATATGTGTGTATGTATGTGTTTTGTGTATATACATATACGTGTATTAACATGTATATACATATACATATTGGAATTTTCTTTTAGTTTTGAAATTATAATATGATAGGATCATGTAATCTCTTCCCTTTCATCACTACAAACCCTCATATATAGCCTTCCCTTTCTTCGAAGTTCAAAGCCTCTTTTTCATTAATTGTTGCTATAGAGATATATGTATATATATCCATATTCACAAATATAACCTGCTCTTTCCTGTATATGTCTTCAGGGCTGACCATTTGGTACTGGCTAACCAATTCGTGTGCTCTTCCTTGGGAAAGACTGTTCTTCTACTCTAAGCATTCCTTAGCTGCTGAAGTGTTTTGTGTAAGATTGATAAAAAGACATGTTGCTTGCCTCTTTATTAAAATCAGTTCTGTGACTATTGGTCTTTTATCTGAGAATAAACAACCAACAAGTATTTTAGAGAGAATACTTGTATACAACAATATGTGGAGAAATTCAGGGACAGGTACTTTGGGTTGTAAGACTGACTTCACAGAGAACTTAGAGCAGGAGAGGTTTGAGTAGCTCCTTCCAAAGCCCTAGTAGCATAAACATCTAAGGGAGTATCTCCTTCTTCCCTAGCCATCACTTACCCTGTCTATAGTTTTACATGACTTAGGGATCCTTTGAGAGGTGGGACAAAACACACTGACCCTGGGAGAGATGGAAGAGTTCATTGCATAAAGGTATAAAGAAAGAAGCCCTAGGCTGTCATAGAGGTCGCTGCAGTAAGTGACTCTGAGGTTGGGCAAAAGAAACATGAAGCTGAAACAGTAGGAGGTAACTTATCTGTGACAAGGAATTGTAGGTTTCCAGGATTCTGCTTTCCCAACTAATTGCTAATTTGAATACTTTGGGCAAGGCTATGGCTCATGGCCCTTTGGCACTTGGCCCTGAGGCCATTAAGGCTGTTAGGGGAGGGCAGGGAAAGGGAAGTGACTGGGGTTTGGACTTACTGTGTCCTCTCTTCAGGGACTGGAAATTAGGTCATGACCATATTAAACAAACCACTTAAAAAATAGATAAACCACAGGTGGAACCAACCATAGAGAGCTGAACCCTCTCACATTAATTTCAATCAAGAAAATGTGATTTCCTGGGAACTGGCAGGCTACGCCAGCCAGGAAAGCAGGTAGATTGTCTGTAGATCTCCATCTACCCTTTCCTCTCCTCCAAACCCAGCTTCCCCCCATGCCTTACCCTTAGCTGTGTCACAGACCACCGGTTGTCTTCCTCTCCTCTCAGCCCTTATCTCCAATGGATTACACAGATAGATCTTCAAGCTTTCTTCCCCACTCATCCTGTTATCTCAGTCCCCAAGCCTAGTAGGCATTTCCTGAGATTTCACCATCAAAGCCTCTAAGGGAAGCAAGTAGACCAGCAAAGCAGACGTGCAAGCTCCCTTCAGATCTTCATTCTCCCACCCTTCCTCCAGATCTAATCCTGGGGTCTCATCCCCGGCTCTGCAGAAGACCTATTGTGACCTCTCTTCACTCCCCATCCCCAGTCCCAGGGTTCCTTCTGAAAAGGAGGCAGATAGAGTGTAAGAGCCAGAGGGGATGGAGGACACCAACGAAACAAGGCTCTCAAAATACAACACAATTGATGCACCTATGAACTCACAGAGACTGAGGCACCATGCACAAGACCTGTACAGGTCTGCACCAGGTGGGTTCCCAAAGGTCAAAGGAGTAGACACATGCCTCTGTCCTCAACCTTGAAGCTATTTTGACCTGTAAAAGATAGTTTAATTTTCTCCATGGGAGTGTCACTGGAGAAACACACTACTCTTATGGGTAGACTGCATGTCCAGCACTAGGTGGTCATAGCAAACAAACACATCACTGGAGATTCTCTGTCTCATATGTCTCATAATGTAGTAGCGTAAGGGCTTTTTAAAATCTTATGTTTTATTTTACTTTTATTTTATTTTACTCTCTCTTTCCTTATCTCTCTCTCTCCCTCTCTCTAGGTTTTTTGTTTTGTTTTGTTTTGTTTTGTTTTTGGGTTTGTTCAGTTTTGGTTTGTTTTGCTGGTTTTTAATTTTTTATCCTATTCCAATATATATATACATACATACATACATATATATATATTTGTTTTTATCTTATTGTATTTTACTAAGTCTTTTTTGTTTTCTAATGAGACAGAAAGGGTATGGCACTGGATAGGACGGGTAGTGACAAGGAACTGGGGGGAACAGAGGAAGGGAAAAATCATAATCAAGATATACCATGTGAGATAAAGCTATTTTCAATAAAGGAAAGAATGGTGGGGAACGCAGAACATGCTTTCCCATAAGCCAGGCTGGTTGGGGTATTTTCTTAGCCAAAGCTCCCTCTTCCATAATTACTTTAGCCCTATTGCTGAAGACAAAACACAGCTCACCGAACATGGAAACCTTGAGCTGACGCCTACCTAGAGCTTTCACCCCTATGGACGGCAGTGTTCTGCTTGCTGTCAGAAGAGAACGGTAAAGACCCAAAGTCATTACCAGCTACAAATCTTCAACTTGCAACAGTGACCTGACTGCAGGATATGCTAGTGCACAGAGCTTGGAGAAGCAACTAACCAATATTTGATTTGATTTACGGTGTGTTCCATGAGCTGAAGCTCATAGCCAGCACTGCTTGGGTCACCAACAACATGAGACTACACAGGACATACACCCAGGGGAAACCCACAAACTACTGTTCCTCCAAAGGAACGTAGCAATGACCCCCAATGACATCCTACTATATTGATAAACCCGCGCTTTGTCAGCCATTGTCAGAGAAATGTCCTCCTGTATCAGACAGGAGCAAATATGGAGACCCACAGCCTCATCATATGCAGTGAGATGTCTTCAACCACTCAGCCTGAAAGCTGATGTCTCCATGAATCCCGTCCCCCAGGGCTCACTTTTTGAAGAGGAGGCAGAAAGAGTATAAGAGCCAGAGGGAGCAGAGGACCCCAGGAGAACAAGGCCACCTATGAACTCACGGAGACTGAGGCGGCCTACACAAAGACTTCATGGATCTTAGAGCTGAAAGGACAAGTAAATCCATACCACCATCCCTAACCAGAGGCTATCTCCTACTGATAGCCATTTGCCTAGGAAAAATTAGTTTCTCCAAGGGAGCCTCACTGAAGAAACAAACCTTACGTCCAGCTGGAGATGACCAACACAAAACAAGCTCAAAAGCACTGTTGGAACTTCATTGTCTCATAATGTGTTTTGTATATAGATTTTTATGGAATTTCTGTGTGTGAATGATGATGTCTAGTTTTGTGTTTTTATGGAATTTCTGTGTGTGAATGTGTGTCTCTGAGTCTATATGTTTCTCCTGGGATTTTTTTTCCAGTTCTTTTTCTTGTATGTTTGTTTTGTTCTGTTCAGGTTTGTGTATATTTTATTTTATTTATTTTATTTCAGCATTATTCCTTAGATGACTGTTCTCTAAAGAAGGGGTATGGATCTGAGTGGAGGAGAGGCATGGCAAGGAGGAGGGAGGGGAAACTGTAATCCAAATATACTGTATGAAAAAAGAAAACTATTTTCAATTAACAAAAAGAATATTTGTGATCGTAAAGTTAATGTTAGTGTGTCACCGCAATTTTAAAAGAGACACGGGGGGGGGGGGCTGGAGAGATAGCTCAGCGGTTAAGAGCACTGACTATTCTTGTAGATGTCCTAAGTTCAATTCCCAGCAACCACATGGTGGCTCACAATGGGATGGAGATGTAAACCACTTCTTTTTCTGTGGAATTTACTGACAACTTATAAATGTGTATACTTTGTTTTTGAGAAACCAACTGTACTGTGATAGAGTGTATACAACAGAGTTTGTCCAATTTCAGTGTAAACCTAATGGTTTTTTAGTAAATTGACAATTTTTTTTCAGCCATTGTTGCAATCTGCTGTTGGGAAAGCCTCATCAGCCCAGGGAGAAGCAGGTAGCCACTTGCCATCAGTAGCCTTTCCAGGGAGAAGCAGGTAGCCACTTGCCATCAGTAGCCTTTCCAGGGAGAAGCAGTAGCCACTTGCCGTCAGTAGCCTTTCCAGGGAGAAGCAGGTAGCCACTTGCCATCAGTAGCCTTTCCAGGGAGAAGCAGGTAGCCACTTGCCGTCAGTAGCCTTTCCAGGGAGAAGCATTAGCCACTTGCCATCAGTAGCCTTTCCAGGGAGAAGCAGTAGCCACTTGCCGTCAGTAGCCTTTCCAGGGAGAAGCAGTAGCCACTTGCCATCAGTAGCCTTTCCAGGGAGAAGCAGTAGCCACTTGCCGTCAGTAGCCTTTCCAGGGAGAAGCAGTAGCCACTTGCCATCAGTAGCCTTTCCAGGTTCCAGTTCTCTGTTATCAGGGACACACTTTCTTCTTCATACTGACTTAAGGCACTTCATATTGTGACCATATAAGTAGTTTTTGCATCTGAACGTTGCATCTGGCTTTGACTTACCATACTTTTTTTGAGGTCCATGCATGGCATGATGGTTATTATATATCAGGACTTTGTTTCCTTCTGTGGATAGAATATCCCATTCTTTGCTTCTCCACTAGTTGGTGGATATTTTGATTGTTTCTAGGCTCAGAATATTGTGAGCAAAGCTGATATAAACTAGAGAAAAACAAACAAACAAACCAAAACAACAACAACAACAAAAAAAAACCAAAACCCACAGCATTCAGCTCAAAGGAAAGAACAAACAGCTGATTCTAGGGCCAAGTATGAGTGACCTATGACCTAGGAACAAAGGTTTGGGTTATCCCAAATATTCCAACATGCACCAGTTTCATGAATTTTTATGGAAACAGAATAAAGAAGATCATAGATCAAGGTAATTTTATAGTACATTGGTGGGAACATCAGGTAGGTATGTTGTAGTGAAGGAGAGAAACCTTTGCTCTAGGCCCAGATGTTACCTGAAGACATTCTTAGTGTTTGGGGCTGTAGGAACTAAAGTCGGTTTGTATGTTCCAAAAAGGATTTACCTGATCGTCAGAGGATTTCAGGACAAACACACAGATGGCTAACCAAAGCTACTACTGGGGCTAGTGGATTTCCAGAACTCAGGAGGCAGAAGCAGGCGGATCATTTTGAGTTTGAGGCCAGTTTACAACAACAGAAGAAGAACGTGTGTGTGTGTGTGTGTGTGTGTGTGTGTGTGTGTGTATCCATAACACTTTAGCCCTGTGCATCCACAGTTCTAACTTGTCAATCTTACAGAATTTCCATTGAAATGGTGAGCTTTTTGGGGGTTGGTGGGGTGGGGACTTGAGTTCACACTGACACGAAGATTTGTTTACCAAATTTTGTATGACTGTATGCTCTTGGGTGGATATAGAGCAGAATTACTTAATAATATTTTACATATGCATGCTACCTTTTCAGATTTTACTTGTATGATTTCAGGGCTGACCGTTTAGATAACAAGTTGTTGTGCTCTTCCCTGGGGAGGACTAGTTCCCCCACTCTCAGCATTCCTTAGTTGCCTGTAGTTCTTTGTCTAGGATGGAAACTTCATGAGCTCCGCACTTGCCATGTTAGCCTGGGTATTGGTGTCATTCCTGCTCAGATCATGTTTAGGCAGCCATGTTGGTGAAACTTCGTGGGTGTAGCCTGACATTTCTAGGATAGCTTATTACTGTTCCTGTGTTTGTGTAATCTCATACCTTTCAAAGAGACAAGATCAGTTATCTGAGAGAGAGAGAGAGACAGAGACAGAGACAGAGACATAGAGAGGAGGGGGAGGGCAAGGGGGAGAGGGGGAGGGAGAGGGAAGAGAGAGCGATGAAACCAGAAGAGAAAACTATTAAATGAGAGGAAAAAGGGCTCACCAAATAAGTGGAGATAGTATAAAGAAGTAGGAGCGATGTGTAATCATAAATATTTATAAAAAGGCACCATGGGGCCCATTTCTTTGTATGCTAACTAAAGTGTGGTAATTGGCAACTCTGATTCCAGAACTCAGGCAGAATTGGAAGATAACTGCAAGTTCAAGGCCAGCCTGGTGCACACAAGGCTACACAATGCAACTTATATCAAAATTAGCATAAAATAAGAAAGAATAAAATAATAAATATATAGACATAAATAAGTAAAACAAAGAATTTCAAATAAACTAAATCTAGTTAAGGGTAAGGTCATTTAGATGAAAACACAATCTTAAGCAACTATAATTTAAACTTTCCAGGATTACCCTGAAAGGAAGGCTCTTAGCTTGAGTGAATGTAAAGAAGAAAGCATTTGCAGCCAATAAGTTAGGGGCTGTACAGGGATTCCAAGATACGGATTTGTTTTTGGAAAACGTGCTGCACCCTGTTGGAAAATAGTTTCCTGATCCAGTGGTGAACTAAAAACATGCTGTATAAAACTGGAGGTCTTATACATGTCTGTTTAAATGTGAGTGTGTGGATGTCTGTATGTACTTGTGCGTGTGTTGGGGTAGAGTGAGGAAGGAGAGATGGTTAGAAAAGTTGCTTTTGTTATTCATCTTTAATTGTCACAAATTAGATGGCAACCTTAATCCCAACCCTAACCCCTAACTCTAACCCCTAACCCCAACCCTCTAAGTAACACTAACCCTCTAACCCCAACCCCAACCCCAACCCTAACCTTGACCCTAACCCTAACCCCAACCCCAACTCCAACCCTAACCTTGACCCTAACCCTAACCCCAACCCCAACCCTAACCATCATGTACAGATCCTGAAAGCAAGGCATCCTTAAGCATGAGGTCCGCTTACTCATGCTTGAACACAGGATGGAAGGGGCCGAGTCCACATCCTCTTACCACAGCATTTTCATACTGCATAGTTACTGGAGGTCTGTCAATAGGGAGAAGACAATATTATAGTTTGGCTTTCCTTGTTAATAACGTTTTCCTTCTCTTCCCTGGATTTTTCTTCCTTTCCTTGTCCCATTTCTAAAAGTACTGTAACTGCACTGAATGCTGTTCCTTAATTTTTTAATTTGTTGTAACTATGTACATTTAAAATATTTTTTTAACTTTTAAAATTGAGAATTATACATAATGGTGCATATATCTCTTTGTTTAAGGAAAATGATTAGAAATTTATTATAGAAATATGGTATATGCAAAATAATAATTTATAAGTCAAGTCATCTCTTTAAATAAAGCTTCAAGGCCAGCACCTCCTTTTGTATTTCTTCAGTCTCAGTTGTCCCCTCTCTACCAGGAATGACAGCTGTGCTTATTTATATTATAATTTCCTTTAATTTTTCTTGTTGATGTATGTGTCCCTGTAACTACAGCTTTACTGTAGTAGAATTTTCTTGTGAGCGCCCAACTCGCCAACACCACAACAGGATCCTTCTGCACACGTTTATTAGTAGAGCTTGATTGCAGAGGCAAAGAGACCCCAAGCCCAAAACTGGTGCTGCTTATAGAGGCCTAGGAGAGGCGTGTCTCACACCCGGATTGGTTATGCATGGGTTATGCGTACCACCTCATTTGCAAGTCTCACATCTGATTGGTTAACATGTCTCTCATCTGATTGGTTAACTTGTCTCTCATCCGATTGGTTAACTTGTCTCTCATCTGATTGGTTAACTTGTCTCTCATCTGATTGGTTAACTTGTCTCTCATCTGATTGGTTAATTCTCAAAACCTCATCTTGGCAAAAAAACTTTACTGCCTATGTATGCATGGTGGCCAGTGGTAACCAGCGCCACCCTGCAACGGCACATGTGGCTTCCCACAGAATTTGAGCTTTATATTACCAGAATCATACTGTTGCCCAGCAGTTTCCAACAGAGTTAGTCCCCTGCCATGTCTCTCAAGAGGTATTTGCTGCTGTTTGGAAATGTGTTCGTTCTCACACTAGGAAAGGATGCTACTGATGTTTAGAGGATGCTGTCAAGCATCCTACATGTTCAAAACAACCTACCCAGCATTGCATATGCAAGGCAGCACTCAAAATCAAAATTTTAATCATGAGGAGCTTGATCAACTTGTGGAGAGCACTTGTTCCATTTTATTGACATATCATATGGTCTAGTAATTTAAAATATTGCTACTGGAGTTTGAGTTGTTTCCCTTTGGGGACTGAAATAAATAATGCTGCCTGTGAACACTCTGGTCTTTGTATCGTGATCCCATGAGAAATTCTCTGCAAGTGGAAATTTCTGGTCCTTGGATAAGTATTTCTTTCCTATATTAATTCCCAAGTGCTTCTCAAAGTGGATGCCTGATTTTTACTGCGGCACATTAAGAACAGTTCGGTCTCTGTACCGCCCACTGCTTGGGTCATCCTTGTAGATTCCTATAAGTTTCCAGCGCATGAGGTTTCTAGCTTATCCCATGGAGGCTCCGCCCATTCATTTGTCTTTCCCAGCACTCTCTCCCTCCATCCTCCCCTGGCCTGATCTCTCCTGTTCCTGTACTCACCTCCCAACATAGACATGCCCCACCCCCAATCCGCCCCTGATGAGGATTCTATTTTCCCTCACGTGGAGAATTCATGTGTTCCCCTTGAGAGCTTCTTAGCTTTTCTTGGTCTGTGGATTGTAGCCTGGCTATCCTTTACTTTACGGCTAATACCCACTTATCAGTGAATACATACCATGTTTCTCTTCTGAGTCTGTGTTACCTCACTCAGGATGATCTTTTCTAGTTCCATCCATTTGTCTGCAACTATCAGGTTATGGCCATTTTTAACAACTGAGTAACATTTCATTGTGTAAATGTGCCACATTTTCTTTATTCTTTGGTTGAGGGACATCTCAGTTGTTTCTAGTTTCTGGCTACTATGAATAAAGCTGCTATGAATGTAGTTGAGCAAGCGTCCTTATGGTGTGGTGATGTGTCCTTTGGGTATATGCCCAGGAGTGATATAGTTATGTCTTGAGTTAGATCCTTTTCCAATTTTCTGAGAACTCACCATATTGATTTCCAAATTGGCTGTATATGTTTGCACTCCCAGCACCAGTGGGCGAGTGCTCCCCTTGTTCCACATCCTCCAACACGAGCTGTCACTGTAATTTTGATCTTAGCCATTTTGACAGTTGTAAGATGGAACCTAAGAGTCATTTTGATTTGCATTTCCCTGACTCCTAAGGACATTTCTTTAAATGCTTTTTGTTCTTTGATGCCTAGACCAATTGTCATCAAAGAGGCTTTACCTGGTAACTTAGGGAAACATGCAAAGCCCCTCAGCCAAACATGAGGCAGAGCTGGGGAATCCTGTGGAAGAGGGGAAGAAGAACTGCAGGAGCCAGAGGGGTCAAGGACACAAGAAAACCCAGAGAAACAACCAACACAGGGTCATACTGGCTAACAGAGAAGGAACTGACATCAGGGAGCCTGCACAGGACTGACCTAGGCCCTCTGCATAGATGCTACAGTTGTATAGCTTGGTCTTCTTGTGGGACTCCTAACAGTGAGAGCAGGGACTGTCTGACTCTTGCCTGCTTAGAGACCTTTTCCTCTTCCGGGTTGCCTAGTCCAGGCTTAATATGAGGGAAGGTGCCTCATCTTACTGCAACTTGATATCATCATGGTTGACAGCTATTCATGGAGGCCTGCCCTTTTCTGAATGGGAATGGAGAAAGAGGGGATGGGGGAGGGTGGAGAGGGAAAGTGGGAGGCAGGGACTTAGAGAAGAGAGAGAGATGAAACTGCACTCATTGCTTTGATTAAAAGTGTTATTTTTTACAAGGTCAATTTGTTGTTATTCAAGTCATGACATTACAAATGTGTATATATTTTCTACACAAGAAAGAAGTTATAGGAAGAACAGCAGTTGTTTTTTTTTTAAATTAAAAAGATTTATTTTTATTTACTATTTACTTATTATTATTTTTTAAGTATAGATGTTTTGACTGCAGGTATGTCTGCATACCTCATGCATGCCTGTAGTTGCCCAAGGGGGTTAAAAGTAGATGTCAGAACCCTTGGAAATGGAGGTTCAAGATGCTTGGGAGCCACACTGTGGGTGCCAGGGACTGAATTCAGATCCTCTATAAGAACAACCACGGCTATTAACTGATGAGCCATCTCTCCAGCCCTTCACAAGCATCTAACATCAGCGTTTTCTTGTAACTACCATTCATTTATCCCCAGAGGCCATTGTAGAGCTATAAATGCCTATGAATATCTTCCAATATACCAGGCATCTTTCAGTTTTTAACTTTTCTCTCGTTCAGCACTCTACTTTCTCCATTCTTCTGCTTTTATTGGACTGACTGCTTCTTAGACAAGCAGAAGTATTTGCAGTGCACCATGCTGACGTTAATCATTGAGTTTCCTGTGTTGAACTCACCTTTCCAGGGCTTCCTTCCCTGGTTTCCTTCCTGGTTCTCAGCTTACTGAGCACAGTCTGGTTGTCAGCTTACTGAGCAGTTTGGGAGAGGCCCTTCACATGCTATTTGTTGTCAATTTTAGCCTTCGGAGGTCTTGACTTTTGTCTTTTATCTCTTCTACCATATTTTCAAATTTCAAGAGCACTATCTGAATTTCTAAGTTTTCTTTTGAATATTAAGCACCTTGATTTGGTTTCCTTTGTCTTACATCTCTGGGAAAATCAAGCCTAATCATGTGGACTTTTTCTTTTGCTTCTTCATGCATCTCCCACATTAATTGCAAGTTTCCTAAGATGCTTATTGGCTTATTCACTCACTCATACTTTAAAATGTGGCACCAATACTTCACTTACAGCTTTTATGCATGCGCACAGAATGGAGATGGCACACACCCTGTTCAGAGAGAACTTTCCTTACTCTCTATGTGTACATAAGAAGGATCCCCAATATGTGAAATTAGAAAATGATCAACTGGGAAGGATGGCTAAGTATGTGTGATCAGAAAATGATCAACCATGAGTGATAGCTACATATGTGTAATAAGACATAGCAAGGCCATTATAGTGGCATTTAAATTCACTTTCCTTGATAATTATGTGTTTAACATAAATGATGTCCATTTACTGTTGGGCCCCATTTTGGCCCTGGTTTGGGCCTTGAGGATAAGCCCCAGCCTGGCTCGAGTTTCTGCAGCGTTGTGGGAGAGCCTAAGCCTGGCTCTAATTTTGTGACCTGCCTCAGTCACTTCTGTTATCAGAGTGACTCAGCAAGACCTGTTTGGCCCTGCCTTTGCCCTGTTGCTGATGTAGAGCTCTGCCATTGTCAGTCCCTCCATACCCTCTGTCACCATTCCATGTCTTCAATGTCATCTTACCCCACCAAAAATCCCCTCCCAATGTTCTGAACTTATTTAAGAGAGGCTGATGCCATAAAGTTGAGTTCCTGCTTCAACAAGACTCCCAGCTCGGTGCGTTTCTTTGGGCTGTGGACACTCACCATCCTGCTCAGCCCCAGAGAGACCCCGGTGGGCGGGACCAGCAGTTCTCTCCTCTCTCCTGGGCCTGCCGGCAAGGAGCAGGCACAGTTACAGCATCTCTATTCATTTTAATGATTGACTTAGGATTTATGAATGAGTAGCGAAAGATAAGCTGCTCTTTTAAACCATTTGAACGTTTATTGGTTTTGCTTACTCAACAAGAAGTTAGCAACGACACAAGCTGCCACTTTAGGTGACCAGAGCAAAACAAAACACAGTTATTTTACACGGCTTTATTACAAGTGCATGTTAGGTACAACACACCCGCATTTGGATGAAAACAGTGTTCCTTTGGCTGTTGCACATTATCAATACTGAAAATGTTTGAACACAGACCAAAAATAGCAGTAAATAATTTGGGAGAAAATAGGCTGAAGTCACTTACAAATCGTTTGACCTCTAACATCCTTGTTAACACTATTTTTATGCATTGCTATATTAGGCTACTTAAATGTTAGAAAATATGCTTTAAATTAGATGGTACCTTCTCTTATCTTGGTTTTAATTATGCAAGGGAATCATGTTTTTTTTCTTATCACCCTTGGTCTGTGTGCTAAAATTTTTAATAAAAAAGCCACTTAATATAGTTTTATTGTATATATTATGTGAATAGTATTCTTATGCCATTTCATAATTTGGCAGGACGATTATTGCCCATGAAGAGGGAAGGAACATCTGGGTTAAACAAAGATGTTAGGACTTAAGAATTTAGAACACAACAATAAAACCAATCTAAAACTTAGTAAAAATTAAAAATATATCCACGCTGTGAAACTACTGGGGAGCCAATAACTAACTTAAAATTGAAGATCTGGGGCGTCCTTTATGATTAAAAAGCAATCTGTACACACAAGAACTGTGGGTGACTCCTAAAGAGAGTCATGTGTCACGTGGATTCAGTATTGTTCTTGGTTTTTTACCTCATTGTCCCGTTTGGGTTTATTGTATTGTCACAATGATTTTGGTAGAAAACTGCATTGTTAAGCTCATTTTCAACATGTGGCCTGGGTTATGAAAAGAAGAGAAGAGAAGAGAAGAGAAGAGAAGAGAAGAGAAGAGAAGAGAAGAGAAGAAAGAGAAAAAGGAAGGAAGGAAAATCTGTTATATTTTAAGACAAGGTTAAAGCTCTCGGGCTTGGTTTGTTCCCGAGTCACGCTGAGAACGCTGCGCTTTGTTTTGCTGGAGCCGAACCAGGACCTTTCACACCGACATGACGTGGCAGTGACGAACACAGGGCTAAGAATGGGAATATTTCCCCACGGGCTTCCTCTGGCCCCACCTCATTTCCTCTCTCTTCAGTTTTCTCTTGGGCATTCTTTCACACACCGCTCATCCGGAGTGAACCTAAGGCACGTCGTGGAAGGAGATTAAAAAAAAAAAAAAAAAACCTAGACAAGAATGCGCAAAGAGGAGGATCTTGCAGACCCCGAAGCAGTTTGGCTTCTACGTTTTAGAAAAAGCACCATGTCCAGAACGCCTTTCTATTGGCTATTTTCAGGAATAACATAAAAAGTTGGTAGTATGCCTCCGAGAGAGCTGGTTACAGTGACTATTTTCTATGGCGTTAAACCACGGTATTTTCGCTATCATATTGTGCTGTGGACCATTTTCTCTACAGCATGGCTGAAAGGATGCTCCCTGCTTCTTTGCCATGTGGACACTGCACCGGGCAATTCACATTCTGTCTATAACCGGGTTACTGGCATCTCTTTGTCAGAAAGCTACGAACGCTGGGACCTGCCCTTTGTTAAGTCCTCTACGTGTAGTGCTTATAGCTAATAGCTAAGTATTTACAGATGATGAAGTTGAACACATGGAATTTAAACTTCAATCATGAAAGGATATTTGAAAGAACTTTAAAGAAATCATAGGTAGTGTTCTGTTTTGTGTCTTTCTGCAGAGTATGTGTGAGGGAATTTCAGAAGTCTCAGGCATAGCAGCTCACGCTTTCCCATGTTTTCTCTGTGGCATTCGCAGGCTGTCTTTTCTTCCCCCGAATTCTGATCATTTCAATGTTGGTAATGACCAAAAAAGTTTACCAACCATATTGCCTTTTCTTTTGCATATAGTTACAATCAGATTAGTGGGTATGATAGTATGCATAAAAATTTATTAGTTTTTTTTTTTTTAAGTTTCAAATTAAGCAATTGAAACTTCGTTTTAAGAATTGTTTTGCAATGTCATGCTTTCTTGAATCCAGATTCATAGGACTGGATAATAAACTCCTGAACAGAACTTCAGTGAAGTTCTCGTTTTTTTAAACGTAAGTGGCATGTGAACGCACTAGGGGCTTTTAAGAGCTCTGCTGAAGTGCTGACTAAGAATCTAAGTGCTTCCCCACGGAGGAGGGCTTCATTCCTTCCCACAGCTTTCTTAGGTTGTAAACAGCCCGTGAATATATCCGGTGTTGAGCGTCAGAACAGTTAAAAATAATCCCTCTCACACGCGCGCACACCTTTCTGCTAGCATGGTTTTTTCCATTTTGATTTGGCAACGGTTTCATTTTGTTTTAATGGTATCTGTCCACAATGAGGACAGTGAGATTCGGCGAGTGTTCTTGCCTTCAAGACGAGCTGTATTTATTGCTGGACCGGAAGTTGTCATATCCGTGATCGTTGGCTTTGAACTTCAGGCAGGACTGCTTCTCCTCCAAGGACTGCTTTTCCTCAAACGTTTGGCACCAGCAGCACAAACATGACTGTATGAAACAGAACGACCATTACATGCGTACTCAGGCACACGGCCACCGCTCTGCTCTTCTTGCGCTGGGGCTCTGACTATCCTTGCAAGTGTGGGGTTCCGGTTCCCTCTCTTTCCATACCCCCTTTACCCCCCCCCCTTAAAAAAGAGATGCAATTAAGGCCAGCAAGATGGCCTGGAGACATGTTTGAGCACTAGAACTCATGGTGGAAAGAGAACAGACATCTGAAAGTTGTCTATGTGCACACACACATGCACATGTGTGTGTGTGTGTGTGCACAGATTCTGATACACACATGCACACACACACACATAGTAGCACTTATGCATCATGTGATGCATATATACCTTGCATTCACACAATAGTAATAAATAAAATTTTTAGAAATTGAAAAGGCGATCACATTTGTGGGATGTGCTAATTTTTTGCAACTATGAAGTACAAAGAAAAAAAAACTTATGGAATTAACATTACTTAAGAAACAGTCACTAATTGTTTTTAGTATATGTGTGTATCTCTCTCTCTCTCTCTCTCTCTGTGTGTGTGTGTGTGTGTGTGTGTGCGCGCACCACACAAGAGGCCAGAGGAGGGTGTCTGTTGTTTCTTTCTATTGCTTTTTCTCTTATTCTCTTGAGACAAATCTCTCATTGAACCTGAAGCTCACTCACTCTGTCTGCCTAGCTGACTGATCAGGTGTCTTTAGGATTTCTTTGTCTCTGTCCTGTAAAGCTAGGGTTACAGGTTTAGGCAGGCAAGCCTGGCTTTTTACAGGGGAGCTTGGGTTTGAACTCATGTCCACAAGCTTGCTCACCAAGTGCTCTTTCCTGCTGAGTCATCTCTTTAGCCCCGAAAGCCACCTTAACTTTTGACACTTTATCTTATTTACTTGGAAATCGATTCTTGATGTGTCACAACAGTGAAAGTCAAACATTTTTTCTTCGAGAACACAAATACTACAATTGCACACGTGCCTGTGTTCAGACTTAGGTAACTAGTGTCTGTGCCCCATAATCTGCTTTTCCTCACTTGACACTGACATACATTTCCTCCCATGTCAATGAGTTTAATACTGCCTAGCTATTTGAAACCTACATGTTACTCTTGCGTGCATTTTCCATATTGTTGTGCTATGAATTTATAAAGGATGCAAGTACCTTGATTTTATTTTTCCACTTTTCACTGGAGTTTTTAAATTTTTAAAACTCTGTTCAGTCCGTTTGTTTTATGATAGTCTATGGGTCTAAGCAAATAGGTTTTCTGTTTGTGTTATGATAAACTCTATGCTCAGGGAACTAGCGGGGTTTCTGTTCTGTAAAGAAAGGAGTTGGTTTGGATAAAAGTTCTCTTCCATCACTAATTTCTTAGTTATGAATGGGCAAGGATGTTTTCAACTATCTCAGTGTTTACGAGGAAATGAATTTTGATTTTCAGATAATGAAATACCAGTGACAGTGTCCATTCTCTTGCGAGGGGAGGCATATTTTACTTGGTGTTGCATTATTGAGAGAATGGCTGAGTGGAAGAATGGGTGTCATATTGCCAGCATCTGAGGTAAGAAGGTAGACTTATATTCTACATGGAGTAGCAGATTGCCACTACACATAGATGGGAGGAAGGATGGAGTAGAAATGATCTTAATTTTTTATACTTACTATGTGTGTGTGGGTGAGGTGGGGGAGATGTGTGTGATGCCCCAGAGGAGGACATTGAGTGTCCTGATCTATCCCCCACCACCTTATTTCCCTAAGACAGTGTCTCTTACTGAACCTGGAGCTAAGCTAATGCCTACCAATCTCCAGAAATCCTATCACTAGAATTATAGGCATGTGGGTAGCCATGCCTTATATCCCCCGCCCCTCCACTGCCCTTCTTTCTTTGGTGTTTTAAGATAGGACCTTACTGTATAACTCAAACTGGCCTTGAAAGCAGAGAGATCTTTTCTTCCCCTCACCCAGCACGGCATGCCCCACTTTCCCCATCAGTGCTGGGCACTGGAACCTTTACCCACCTGCAGAGCAAGAACCCTTACCCTCTGAGCCATCTCCTAGCCCTTGACTTTATTCCCACCGTCCATGAGAAAAAGAGATTAACTTTCTTATAACCCAAATTGTAGTTGAACAATAAAAAAAAAAGTCTACCAAGATCAGAGGAACACTGCATCTAACTGGGTTTCATTCTTATCTGACTACATGACAGTGATTATCAATATATGTAATTTTATTAAGCTACACAATTCTAATAGTACTGGTGAGTGGCTAAGGCATCAGGGCATGGCTTACTATTGTCAAGGATTTATAAGCAAATATTTCCTATAGTGCAAAAGTGATATTTACAAACATCACATATGCAGGGCAGTGGTGGCATGCATCTTTAATCCCAGCACTTGGGAGGCAGAGGCAGGCAGATTTCTGAGTTCGAGGCCAGCCTGGTCTACAAAATGAGACCCAGGACAGACAGGTCTATACAGAGAAACCCTGCCTCAAAAAAACCAAAACCAATCAAACAAACAAACAAACAAAACAAAAAACAAAAAACAAAAAACCAAAAAAAAAAAAAAAAAAAAAAAAAAAACCAACAACAAAAAAACCCAACCCATCACATATATCGCAAGGCAGGGAAAATTAGCAATCTTCCAGCTCTCTCTAGATAGCAATATTGGTGTGTTTTTTAAAGCCTATATTTGATGCCAGATCACAGGAAACATTTTATTTTAGAAGAGTTTCTTACCTTAAAGCAGTTTTTGAATCTTTTGCTCACCAAATACAGAGCGATTGGATTGATGCAGGAGTTCAAAGAAGCCATGTTGATACCAATGTAGTCCAAAACCAACAAAAAGCTGAAAGAAACCCAAAGTTGTCTTTAAAGATTACATCCCTCCAAGTGTGTATTTAACTTGCACCTTTATGTTTTTATGAAGAAAGCCCAAATCACCTACATGCAATAATTTTATTTAGCCACTGATTTACCAGCAGAGGTGCCTGTCTGTGTCTCTGCCTGCCTGTCTCTTTCTCCGTCTGTCTTTGGCATCTCCACTGCCCTATCCCACCTTCACCACCAATATGCAGCATTTCTTTTAAAAATAAGATTCTCATTTGGAAGCGAGGGAGGACTGATCTGAACATTGATGTCTCCGATCTGACACTTTTCATCTTGTCACTCATCACTTTGACGACTGTGCCTACATTCCCAAGGCTTTTCCAGGCCCTCTAATTTACCCCATCTAGAGCAATTGCCAATCGAAAATCGGTCTTAATTGGCCTCGGTGGATAAGAAAATAGTATTCTTTCTGCCTATTAGATGGATTGATAATGGGGAAGCAGCTGGATGACAATTCCATAATTGTTTCTATTCTCTCTCTTTCAATCTAAGTTAGCACAGGTTACTGAGTTTCATACATACATATGACATACATGTTATGATATACATGTTATGACATATATGTCATCACATACATGTCATGTTCTTCTTTATTTACCTCTCTCCCTTGGCACCCTCTCCAACCCCCTCTATCTTCCCCCGAACAGCTGCCACGTCTCCTTTTATGTCACATGGGTTCCACTGGATTTTCTTCTCTTACCTCAGAAGCTCACACCTGTGTGGATTGCTCTGGTCATACAGGGTGAGCTTCAGGATCCGGCTGAGGTGAAGGGGAAGCCAACAGAGAGCAAACACGAGGACCAGGCAGAAGACTGTCTTGGCCACTTCTCGTCTCTGAAACAGAACCACAGGCCCTTAGAAAGCTAGCACACACTCTCCTCAAGTAGGTATTTAATCCTATTTACAAAATAAAGACTCGGGACAACAAGCCTTCAGTTAGATAGTCAGTGTGAATGAGAACTAAAATTGCTAGTACAAGTACCTCCACAGTGGCTCATGTTCATCTATTGCTGCCCCGCTCCCAGCTATATGAGCACCAGGCATGTGGTCCACATGCACACAAGCAAAACTTTCATATACATAAAATAAATCTAAAAATATATTATACATTCACTATGTGCACATGTGTGTGTGTGTGTGTGTGTGTGTGTGTGTGTGTGTAAGTGTGAAACTAGACAAGGTTGTACAAGCCCATACTACCGTCATTTGGGAGGCCGAAGCAAAAGGACAATCTAGAATTCAAGGATATTTTTGCCTACATGGTGAATTCAAGGCTAGCCTGGGGGTGGGGGGAGGCTAGCCTAGGCTAATCGAGATTCCATCTTAAAAGGAATCAACAACAAAAGTCAATGATTCTCTCTAGATCATTATAGATGATATACTCTCTAAGTAAGTAATATAAAATTTTTTTGTTACAGGAACAGAATGAAGAAAGTGAAAATATGTTCTAGTGTGTAAAATTAGCTCATCATATCATCATCATGTCATCATCATCATCATGACTTAGATCTGACCATAATTATGGCTATACTCTACTAGCTTCTTCCATTCTCTTACCTGCTTTAAGTGATCATTCAAAGCAATCTGCATACCGCTCTTCTTCCTGAGCATTTCGCAGGTCATCAGGGTATAAAAGACTGCAGTGATGGCTAGCGGCAAGCAGAAGTAGAAACTGAACAGCCACCAATCTTTGGCTGTCTTGTAAAACTATGGGGAAGAAAGAATTTTTATGATTAATATCTTCTGCTTTAAAAAACCCCATATGTATCAAATGTCAATTACAAATGCCATATTCATCAAAGGACAATTATTTTGTAACATCTTCCATATATGTACTGTATAGGGTTTCGTGGGCCATATCTACTGAACACATAAATAAAGGCCTGCATTAAATAAAAGAAACATTGAAGAACATATTTCGATTCTTTGGGATGGTATAATAAGCTGTAGGGAGCTGAGCAAAATTCTTACGTGTAGACAACACTGAAAAAACAAATATTTCAAATTTTAGGTATTATTGGTATTAAATATATAAACCTATTTCAGTGTTTAGGTGATGTTTCCCCTTTCAATTATGAGTGTTTAGTGTGAAAAACAGGTATGAAGAGATCAGGGCTGCCACGTAAGTCAGTAGTGTATACCTGAAAGGTTGTTTAGGACAGTGCTTGTAAGTTACACCTTTCCTGTCTTCTTTTCTTCTGTTACCTTTCAAAAACCTTATCTATACAGATATGTTTCTATAGGAAAGAATTTTATGTCCCCAGTGTGTTATTCCCCTTCTAGTAAACTGCAATTTCCTCCTTGACTTTGAATTGGTGACCCACTTTGTTCTTTTACTGATAATTGAATGTATAGTTCATAAAGTTTTTATACTCTTTTACATGTAAAATAGAGAACAATCCTTGATGATAGACCAACCAACCACCTTCTTACTAACCAATCCTGTTAAAAATAAGTCTTATATTTAGTATCTATCTTTTCCCTATTCTTTTCCTATTTTCTGATCAGAAGTTCTTTAGTAGGTGGCCAAAAATTGATATTATTTTGAAAGGCAGATTTTCTTTTAACACCAGAAATGAAGGGTCAGGCTGCCATTCCAAATCCACTAAGGTTAGGCAACTTCTATCTAAACATCTGCTAAACCATCTGCTTCTCTGACAATGTTGGGTTGTCTTGTGTAGATTACACAATAATAATCAATCCTGTGGGACGTTAGACACAAAAGCCATAAAGTCACAGCCATTCTTGCAGGAACTTGATTTATCTGGATCCCCAGGGTGTTCTTGGAGAAGTAATTATCCTGACTCTTGCAGGTTGGGTCATTAGTGATGGTTAACCTCACAGTCTTGGGATCCAAACTCTTAATTTATGCCAAAGGTAGTAATAAATCAATAGCCTACCAAGGTGGGGAACTGGGGGAAATAGTGAAATATTTATAAGGAAAGTGCAGAAAGAACAAGCAAAGTGAACGTACCTGCATGAAGGCTGTTTTCTGAAAGGGATTAAGCATGCAGACCCTTAGGGGCTTTCCTTTGTAGTCCGACGTAATCATATCAAAACCTATGGCTTCGGGGACAGCCAGAACCACAGAGACCACCCAAATTAAAACAATTTCTACTGCTGTCCATTTTGGAACCCCAATTCCTTTAATTCGACTCCAAGAAGCAACAGCTCGATATCTGAAGATATAAACAGAATGATTTGTCTAGCAGGTAGAGCTTGGTTGTATTGAATTGCAAAGTTTATCTCCTAAGTGACATAACAGTTGTATGTTGGATTAGGATCGCCTTGGCCTGAGAATAGACTCTTACCTGTCAATACTTAGAGCACAAAGACTCAGCACTGTGATTCCCACAGAAGCCTTCTGTATGAAGGGCACCAGCTTACACATCTCAGCTCCAAATGGCCAGTCCTCTGCGAGCAACTGCATAGAGGAAACGGGAAGGTCGGTTACGGAGATTTTTCTGAGCTGAGCACTGAGTGCCGGTGATTAACGGCCAGAGGGAAGGAAGAACTGCCCTTTGAAAAGGCACCTGTGTCCAATATAGAACACACTGGAAGTAACACAAGTGCAGCTGGTTTATGAGATTTTTTTTTTATGTGCAGACAGTGGCACAATCAGGCTCTCCTCAGAAAGGCCAATGCCCCAGTGGCTTACTGGCACTTTAGAACAGTGATTCTCAACCTGTGGGTCATGACCCTCTGGATGGGGAGCTGAACAACCCGTTCAAAGGGATCACCCAAAACAAATGGGGAATAACAGATGTTTAAATTACGCTTCATAACAGAAGCACAATTAGAGTTGTGACTTAGCAAGAAAAAGTAAGTTTATGGTTGGGGGAGGGGCGGGGCGGCGTCAGTGCAACATGAGAAACTGAATTAAAGGGTCAAAGTATTAGGAAGGTTGAAGACCACTGGTTTAGAAAACAGAACCTGCATGTCTCATAAAACTGCAAAGCTAAGGTGAGGACCATGTTAAAAATAGAAGTTTTATTAAATAAAAAGTTAGATAGTCTTAAGTGGAGATGACTGGACTGGCCCTGCTCTGTGGAGAGCATCATGAGTGCTCAAGGTTTTGCCCCGATCGATCAGTGGTCCCTTTACTTAACTCAGCTGGAGTAGCCACACCACTCCCTGGATGCACCGGTTGGGTGTGTGTCTGCTACAGGGCATCTGGTCTGTGCCATTTTTTACCCCACGCTCCCACATCCCCAGTCTTCCCACTAAAGATGGCCATGTCCTCTCTCACTTCCCTCAGGACTTGCTCAGATCTCCTCGCTCCACAGCACCTACCTAGATCACATTGCTTCTCCCGCCCCTGACGAGGCCTCTCTATCTCCTTCACTCCCTCCCCTCTTCCTTTTTATTATAGTTCTTACTAATCTTACTGCATATAAAAGTGACTTTATGGCTTGTTTGGTTTTTGCTGTCTGACTCTCTGAAGTGTAAGATGCATATGAGTTCCCCAGTTGCTTCCAATGGTGCCTGAAACACAGCAGATGCTTGGCGAGTGTTCATATGGCTGAAACAAATAGGTACCGAGCAAAAGGACATAGTGCATTCTCTTTCCATATTTATACACATATTTCTCTTTATCTGGCTTCAATGACTGCTATTAAATGGAGCTGGTTTCCTTCTTAGACACTGGGTGTGCCACGCTGGTAAATGAATCATGTAAGGTAGACATCTGGATCTAATATTCATGAGATTTTGAAAATAAAGAGAAATATTTATAATCTATGCGGTTTGAAAAACTCCTTTAGAAATAACTTTACAAAAATGAGAGCTACTCTGAAACACAATTGGAAATTTCTGCCCTTGTACTGGCAACGGAGACTCCAGTGAGTGTGTCAAGCTCCGTGGATTGTTCTGTGGCCGGCATGGTGGCACAGACAACAGTCTGTGTCTCATTACAACTGAGATTGGAAGAATGAACATGAGACCGATTTAATTTCTAAATTAGACATGAAAAAATTACACAGATACATGCAACAAAGGTTGGGAGACTTTCCACATGCGTATTTAATACCGGGGCTTGGAAATTTACAGGGCTGAGCACATTGACAAGCAGTAAAGGGGAAGCCAGTGTAAGCCAGTCACTGGTATCAGGAAGGTAATGAGGGGTAGGCAGCAAGGTTTGGGATAATCTTTATCTAATAAGCATCAGATGCTATTTGTCAAGGAACCCCAAACATGAAAATTCCCTAATTTTTATAGAGAAGTAAGAAATTGGATCTTTATATGAAATCATACAATGTACAAAAGGTACCAGTTGATCCATGTTTTAAAAGACATTATTATATTATGTTGTATTGACTAGGTAGATTCTATAATGTGTATGAGAGCTTCTGGATTAGTAAATTAACTAGTCATTAGTTCATTCAACCAACGGGCATTGAATATTCACCATAAAGAATATTCTGAGTACAAGGCGCACTACTGGTTTCTGTAGAGCTTACATATAACAAGGAAGACACAAACGCATCAGTACTTGAGATGATGTCCAAACAGAAGTAGCCATATTAGGAGAGTGTTGGTGGGATGTGTTTTCTCCATAAGCTTCCCAGTAAGATGTCTCTGAGGACACAACCCAAGTCTGTAGTTGGATAAAGCAATGAGCATACCAGCCATAGAGTATGCTAGGAAAAGAACAGGAAAATGGTGTAATGTGATTTTTAAAATGTAACTTGTTGCTCAGAATGTGGTCAAGGGAAATAAAAAGACTGTACGTCTGTACGAAGTGGTATGGGCTGGACCACGTGCGGCCATGATAACCAAGCCCTCGTGGTGAAATTAATGATTTTTTTAAATTTATTTTTGGGAAAAAATAAACTAAGCATGTTATAGGTAATTGGAAATTTACAAGTTTGGTTTTCAGAACTGTACATCACTATGGGTTACCAGATATTCACTGGTGACAAGAATTCCAGAAATCTTGACTCTAAAAATGTGTGAGGCTACCAAGTTTTATGCCTGTGATCTGCTCTTAGCGCGTCTACAACCATGGCTGGAGCAGCCTTTGAGGTCCTATAGTTACCCTTCCTAGCTGTTACTTCCCCTATGAACTTTCTCTGAGCTTCTACTTCTTTATGTTTTCAGCGTGTACTGCATATTAGGAACCTGACTATTATTCGGGTTTTGCATAAAAATACGGTGAGCCAGCCAGGACTTCTGTGACCCAAGGTGGGATGGTTGGAACATTCACACCAAGTCAGACACCAGAGGGCTACCTGAAGCTTCAGGGGTGCTGTTTGTCTTGGAGATTTCTCAAGATTTTCTTTTCTGGGGGAAAATTGGCACAAAACCGTTTTGAGCAGTGAAACTTCTGAGCTTCAGTGTGCTTTCAGTCTGAGCCAGTTGTGTGAGCTACCTCAGCACTTAGGGCTACGGAATTCTTTCTTCCTATTTGTATTTGGTTTCTTGGGTTTCATACACAGGAACCTTCACGTCAATTTGGCAGAGGGACTCTTGCTTTGAGGAACTATGAGGAACTACTGGGTTTACTCTTTGTGTTCCTCCTCTGCAGGGATCAAATCAGTTGTTTTGTGCGGCGTGTTTTGTCTATCCCTAGGTCTCAGTCAACTCCAGTTTAGTCCTGGGTTGCAGCTCTCCGGTACGGGTTTGACGGACTGGTTTCATTTAGGAGCCTACGAAAAGGAAGAACAGTGTTCCTTAGCAACACTGTTCTCAGTGTACTTCAGGTTCTGGGGGAAATGGCTCAGAAGCAGGACTTTCGGTTATCACCATGCCATCAGAATTGGAATTGGATTGCGAGATAGAAGGCAAATGGAAAGGAGCAGATCACGTAGATGGCTCCGTGCTACTTTATCAGGATGAACCTGCTCAGTGCAAGTGCACAGTGTTGGTTCCAAGATGGAGAAACAGCTTATGTTCTAAATTTACCAATGGTTCTGCCACCACAGGTTTCTCAAACAGTTGTGGCAATTGCTCTGCCCTAACTCTCACTCCCTTTGGGTTAGTATTGAGCCTTCCAGGAACAATTCCACTCTACAATCCTGTCATTCAACGAGGTTTCCTTAGCAGTTTCTGTATGAGTGACACTGTGTCGTGATTAAATGACACAGCAAGTATTTACTTTAAAGACAGACTTCAGAGTGACACACTTCAAGGAGAACACAGTCGACCAGAAAGACAGTGAGGTAGACCATACTTTGGAAAGAACTATGTCAAGAATCTTTGAAAAGCAGTCACTGTGGAATAAGATGTTCTATACTACTTTGCTTCAGGTAAGAGTAGCATCAGGAACAAGACCATGGTCAAGTTCCAACTGTATTAATGAATGATGAGAGATTATTCCAGCCACACAGAGACCTGACTCTAAGAAGGGAAAGCTCAGTCATTGTCTGTTTAAATTATTATTATTATTATTGTTATTATTATTATATTGTTAATGTATATATGTGTGTGTATGTGTGTACATGTGTTTAGGTGTGTATATGTATGTGTGTGTTTGTCATATTGGAGGGCACAGATTTCTTTGAACTGGGTGGAGATAAGGGTAGCTATGAGCTATTGCAGGTATTGAGAACTGAACTCACAGCTTCTGTTAAGAACAGTGAGTGTTTTTAACCACTGTTTTTAACCACATTCGGCCCTGTTGAAAAGTCCTAAATGAGTGGGGCAGTGAGCGGGATGTAAAGCGAATAAATAAAAATAAAATTTTTAAATGGGAAAAGAAACTGTTAAATGAGGTCCTTAATTTTATTCATGAGTTTGCTTCCAACCAGTGTCCCCACAGAAGTCTCCTTATTAGTTTAAGGTTTGAGACTAAGCCCTCAGTGGCTAAAAGGAACAATGGCCTTGGGACCTTGAAACAGGGTAGAAGCTTGGGTGTTCTGCTCACTGCTCACCTGGATTTTAAATATGTAGTGATTAAACACTGACTGTGACCGTATCACACCCGAGCCAGGTTCACCCCATCACAGGCTGACTGAGCAAACTAAGACAAGTGGACAAGCCATGTGATTACAGACACTTACAACTTCTCTTCAAAAGCACTTCTTCAGTAGACGATGAGCTAAAACTATGTATGATTTCACATACTTCATTACTAACACAGATGTTGGTCCCCAGCTATATCCCTTTTTGTTTGTTTGTTTGCTTTCTATCCTCAGAACTAATCAGTATGGTTTCTGTTTACATTATTTCTTCCCCACCCCTGAACTCAATTGCATTGGCAACAACCCTCTGATCAGGGTCTCCCCAACCCTGGCCTAAGCAAGATAATTTTACTCATTGTTGTATATGTCGCCCAGAATCCCCCTTGGCTCCTGGCTATACTACCTTCTTGATTTTACCTGTAACTAATTTTTCATGGACCCAACTTTTCTGGAGGATATAAGAGAATAGAAGGGCTGTCCAAAGTAGCATATCAAATAAAGATATCTGCCCAAGAGGCCATGCATGACCAGCCCACACTTTTAAAAGTTTTAGTTATTCACTTAATGTGTATGCTCATGTGTGCCTGGTATGTACATTATGTGCCTGTGGAGGTCAGACGAAGGCATTAGAAACTTTCACAATGGAGTTGTAAGTGATTGTGAGCTGATTGATGGGCGAGTGAAATAGAAGGCCAGTCCTCCCTCCAGAAGAGCAGTGTGTACTCTGAACTGCTGACCCAACTCTCTAGTTTTAGCCCTTGGGATATCTTTTCTTTTTCTTTTTTTAAAACTCCTCCATGAAGAAGCTTTAGTTCTGCCTGACCTTGAGGAGACACACCCTGACCCTGCTCTATAATCAAAAGGTTTCTAGATTTCCTTTGCTCAATAAGAGTCTGGCTAAATTTTTGGTTTTTGCTTTTTGGGTTTTTGTTTGTTTGTTTGTTTGTTTGTTTGTTTGTTTTTCGAGACAGGGTTTCTCTGGATAGCCTTGGCTGTCCTGGAACTCACTTTGTAGACCAGGCTGGCCTCGATCTCAGAAATCCGCCTGCCTCTGCCTCCAGAGTGCTGGGGTTAAAGGCATGAGCCACCACGCCTGGCTTCTGGCTAAATTTTATATAAAGCAAACCAATATTGCATGGTCCTGTCTTCCAAGATTACATTGGTAAGAAGAGTAACTGCTCCCTTCCTTTGGTTTGATCTATAGAGGACTCAGTATTTGATATATTCAGGGTTGGCAGCAGTCCCCTTTATTTTAAATGTTTAAACGTCAGTTCATCTGAAGACACACATCACCATGGTTGCAATATATAGAGGAACTGAGCTGGAACCAACCTCCCTGCAGAATAGCTTTCAAGTGCAAGAAGATGTTATTCAAGCTACTGGGGGAGAAATCACAGCACTAGTCTTGTCTAACTGTGAACGCTATGAACTACAACACCAAATTGCTAGGCAAGATGTGTAATGTGCATGATTGTTAGGGTGGTAACCAACCATTCTCTGATTGGATTTGAAGTCCACTCAACAGAAGGGGTCCCATGTCTAGTGCTATAAGCCTAGACAAAGTCCTATGACATGATGTTTAACTAAATAGACAAAACACCAAACTGCCTTTAAGTATGCATGTTTATACCTTGAGACATGTATGAAACAGCCAAAGAACAGATTTAATTAGTATATTTTTTAAAAAAATAAGTGTAGGTCAGCAACTCTAGATGCTAACCTTGGTTATTAGCAAATCCAACAAATAAAACATCAATCAAATGTTCAAAATACAGTTGTTATAGATTCCCTGATTTGATCTAATCTGTAAATCCTAAATAAATATAAAACCTATAGCCCAGAGCTCAGTTAATATAACCTATGGGGACATTCTGTGCATTCCAGCTGGATACTTGTTTATAGAAGCTTTGATGGAACTCTACGGCCGAGGACATGCCTAGGGAATAGAGAGAACTCGTTTACTGGGATATCAGGCCTCTTTCCATTTACTAGTTTCAGTAAACTAAGGAGACTGTGTTCTCTCTCTAAAATTGTTCAAATGTTCTCATGATCTGATACACATATGAATTTGTGTATGTACTACATACACACACACACAGACACAGACACACACACAGACACACACAGACACAGACACACACAGACACAGACACACACAGACACAGACACATAGATGCACACACACACACACACACACACACACACACACACACACACACACAGTAAAGCCAGGTAGCAGGACTTGCTGATGTGTTTCTGTGATAAGATGTGAAGAGTTTGGTTATTCATGGAACTTTCTTGAGAATAGTGAAGCCATGTAGCTGGGAAACTCAGGCCACCTCACTTCTGACCCAGCTATGAACTCAATTAGTTCTAAGAGAACTGCTACTTGGTCTTGAAGGAAAAGGTCTCAGATGGCCAGGAGAACTCTGGTATATCCCATCTCCTATTAAATAATTCAGACAGTGTTCTATCTAATCATTCTCATTGGTCAAAGACAAATCAAGAAAATGAAACAAAATTAATTTACATGTTACCTGCAAGATGGTTTATGATACATGCCACATTTACTGTATTATTAATGCTCTAAAGCAATCCCGAGGAACACTATTACTGCTGCTCCCATGTGACAGAAGGGAAAGTTGAGGCACTTAGCATTTTCTAACTTGCCATGACTAGTTTATACATCCCCACACAGTTTACAGTACATCACCCTTCCAAAGACCAAGCTTAATTTCCCTTCCTTTGTTTGAGGTTAGACTTAATAAACTCTTTTTAATGAATAAAACAAGGCAAAAAATAACAATACATGTGTGTTTCTGAAGACTTGATAAAAGACATATGACAACCCTACCATGCTCTCTAGGATCGCTTGATCTAGAGGCCATCTGCTGCATTACGAGAACATTCAGACAGTTCTCTAAGAGGCAAACACGGCAAAGATTTGAGGCTTGCTAAAAGCGAGGAGTAATATATGAGCCAGCAAATGCTTGTGTCAGCCTTCGTCAAGGATTCCAGTGTTTTAAGAAATGCAGGGCCTTCCAGTCTTTCTAGTAGACCCTGGTGAGAGACCCTGTGCTACAATCTTCCAGCTGAGCTGTGTCTGAATCTCTCCCAAAGACCGAAATAACGGGCACTATACTGTCTAAGCCATGAACCGGAAGTACGATTTATTCCTCTTCATTTCAACTGTGTCTGCTTTAGTTACTCATTTGAGTAACAGATGCACATCTGCACCCAACTGCACATCTCTAGAGTCTGTGTTTGCAACCACGGTGATGTCTGCCAAACTGTTTTCAAAAGCTGCTTACTGAAAGAGCTTAGGGGTAAACAAAACCATTTTGAATCCCATGGATGTGTCTGAGATAAGAGAAACATTTATCTGCAGCAGAAGTCTGTGTCCCCTCAAATACCCATTTGACTGGCAGGCATTGTGGTGCTCTCAAACACAACCTGTTTTTTGAGTGAAGTGGTATGTTTGGTATTAGGGATTAAACCCAGTGCCTGGATCACATGATAAGCATCTACTGCTGAGGTGTATCCCAGCCCCCAAACTAACACTTGCATCTCTGGATTTAGTAGATTGCTGCCTGAAATGTGGGTAGGAACCATCCAATTTATTAAGAGTCTGAGTAGATTTTTAAAAAGTGTAAGAAGGAAGACTTCATCTCTTTTTCTTCCCAGCCTGCTTGCTTGAACTTAGACTTCTCTCATTTGCTGTGGTACTTAAACTAAGAATTAAACCAGTGACTCCCTAGCTGACAGGCTATTGGGCTCAGGCAGAGACATGTCACTATGTTTCAGCTTGCATATGACAGACAGCAGGACTTCTTAGCTTCATATGTATTATCTATCATCTCTCTTTCTTTCTCCCCTCTCTATCTGTCATCTACCAGTCTATCTAGCTGTCTGTCTGTCTATCTATCTATCTATCTATCTATCTATCTATCTATCTATCTATCTATCATCTGTCATCTGTTTATCTACCAATTATCTATCATCTATCCTCTATCTATCTATCTATCTATCTATCTATCTATCTATCTATCATCTATCTATATAATCTATCATCTCTATATATAATCTATCATCTTTCTTTCTATCTACCATCTTTCTATCTCTCTGTCTGTCTGTCTATCTATCTATCTATCTACCTATCTATCATCTATTGATCTATCATTTATATGTCTATCATCTATCTATCTATCTATCTATCTATCTATCTATCTATCTATCTATCATCTATCTATCTATCTATTTATTATCTATCTATCTATCTATCTATCTATCTATCTATCTATCTATCATCTATCCTCTTCATCAGTATCATCTACTTTCTATCACTTTTCTGTTTACTCTTTTTTTTATTCTAATGACTCTTTTGTGAAGAAACTTGACATAAATCTCAAGCTATTTTATTCATATAAAAAACATTTGGATGTTTTAAAAAATTTCAGTCTTTTTCAAATTGATTCTAAGTATGTTAATATTGCCACCTTGCAGGTAGATGTAGCCATAACAAGAATCAAGATATGTGACTGTTCAGGCCACCAAAGGGGAAGCTTGTGACCAATGAAAATGAGCTCTGTCCTGTATCTAGGCTCCATTTTGAGGTTGATATTATTTTTGGCTCAGCCTAGGCATTGGACTGGCTCTTCATACCACTGAGAGGCCTGCAGTCCAACCTCTGACCCGTGTTATCACAGAAGACGGGCAAACATAAACTTGAAACTGTAACAATGTTGTTCAAATCCAACAGAGAGATAGTAAGGAGCCTGGTCATAACTGAGCGATTACTACTCTCCACTTCTGAAGGGAAAGGGGCTGCAAAGGAAAGAACATTAATCTTCCCTGGCCTTCAGGATCTCACGCTTTTGATTCTAAGCAGGCAGCTGCTGTTCTGTGAGGTCAGAGATGGGGGAAGAGTACAGGATGCTGGTCCCATCATTTTTGTAGTAGGGAAGAGAACTTCAAACAGTTTCTAGTGCTTTTCTTCATAAAGCCCAAAACTGACTTTTTAATGACATGCTTGATCCATCTTTTCTGTCTAGACATTACCCTTAAGCTATTTAACTAAAAGGGTAAAGTTGGAAGGTTTTGCAGAGACTCAACAGTCTGTTTCCCTTTGGCAGAATCCATGCTCTCTACCCATGCTCGGTGCTGTCATTCACGAGGTCTCTAGTGATCATCTTTGGGGAAGTCAGTCTTTGGGACCTCCCGGAAACATCCACTCTTTAATGCTTGAGTACTTATGGAAGACCTGTGAAGCTTGTAAGACACCTACTCTCTACCAAGAAAGCAATTGTAAAATCTTGTGAATGGATATTCTTAGGTATTTTTAATGATATGTGGAAATTTCACTTTCACCAGTCACTGGAAACTGATAGATGTCTAGTGATTCAGGAAGCAATGCTATTTTAAATGCAGCAACAAGACATTTTTTTTCCTATTTTTGTTTTTATTTTTGGGCTTTGCCTCCTTAATTACATAATTTAAGGGTATGAGCTGAGGCTGAAGATGAATTAAATATAACTAAAGTAGAAATCAATCTTGGTCTGAAGCTACTCTTCAGTAGGGTGGAAGATGTTTCTAGCATGGTGTGAGGTCCTAGGCTCAATCCCCAGCACCAAGGAAAACAAGGAAAAAGGTTAGTGTGTCCTTCCTACAGAGATTGTACTTACACATGCTTTCAAAAGTCAAGGTTTTATTACCTAATTGGCATCATGGTGGGCCAGTGAGCAGTGACCCCCTATAACTGACACTCTACTTCATTTTGTCTCCTGTAACTCAAGAGGTTTTTGTTGTTGGTGGTGGCTCCAACAGGCACTGTACAGTGCTGTTTATCTGACAAAATGACACACTATGTTTGTTCTGGCATGATTCCTCCAAGGCTTACTTATAATGATTCCACAGCACACTTCCTCTGAGTGACAAAAGCAAACAAATAAACAGTAAATTGGAAAAAGCCACCACCAGGTCAATTATAAGATTCCTACTCAAGAAGGCCACTTTCACACCTTCTAATTTATTATCCTTTATCAGTTTAAGAAGAAAAGGGTATGAGAACCTAAGTAAGCTATTTTAATTTCATGTTATAAAATTATTTTTGTATTGCCTAACTGTAAAAAAATATTTCTAAAAGGACAAGTGGCATCTCAGAGAACAAATGCTCTTTCTTTAAGGTTATTAAATAAATACAAAAATCCTCCAACCAGCTTTACATTTTTCATTGCTCTTTTTAATTAAAAAATACATTCTTGAGTAATTAAATGAGAGAAAGCACCTGCTAATACCCAGCCCATACCAACAACAAGCCTCCAGCCCATGACATCAGGAAATGCCAAAGCGGATTAGCTTGCAGAAGGAAATGCTCACTCGCCCCTTTAACTATACATACTGTTTCTTTGTACATTTTAAAATTAGGAGTTTCTGCTGAGCTTTGAGTGAAAATCCCCGGCAACTTCTTTACCCCATTCAGAGTGCCCAGAACTCTGCCTGGCACACAGTGGTCATTCATTAAATGCTCATTGGATAGAAATGTTTCAACAAGTGACTGCATTTGAGCATACGTCCAAAATTGATGCCAAACCTTTTCATAATGCTTACAGTCTTATACTCTAAATATATTCTTTAGAGACCAGAGAGGACAGCAGATTTGCCTTTTTTATCTTCTAGCCGGGATGATCCGATTCTCTGGACACAAAGCCAGGACCTCTGGGATGGAGGCTCTGTGGTGAGCTGAGCTCTTGTTGAGCTCTGACGTTCCCAGCTGACAGGAAGAGGTGAAAGGTAATCCCTCTCCCACAGCTGTCCTCCCGCCACAGACCTGTCAAGGAAATGACTGACATAAAACAGACCCTGTTGCTTCTCATTGTGCAGTGAGATCCTGTGTTCCGGGATGGACCTTAGATTATGATACACACAGGTGGGAAGAGATGATCGCTAAGAGTGGTGGGCAGCAAGGCGTAAGGGGAAACTGCAGGTTGCTCACCCCCATGAGCTGGGGAAGTGTCTATAAAATCACCTGGCATCAGAGAAGAGCTTTTACTGTGTAAACATCTAAAGAAGGGAATAATGGGTTGCTACATTTCCAAACATTAGGAAAGGAAATAGTCTTTTTTTTTCTTTAATCTCAGTTTCCTGTAGCAGATAAGTTTTATTTTGGTGGGGGAGTTTTAAACTACCATTTTAACAAGATAGGTTAGTCTCATTCAGGAACTTCTGTGTCCGAATTGCTCTTATTTATACATTGAGAGAACTTATGTTATGCTCCTGGTTAAGTCCATAGTATCATTTAAAAAAAATATGGTATATATGTCCTCAGGGACAAACATAAATTATATGTCTTTATCATCAATCAAAGTACAATAGTCACTTAAACATTAAGCTATGTGTGAGCTAGAAATATGTGGCCAGAAATGATATCAACTAGTGTCTCAGGAGAGCGCTTAAGTAGATCCCAACAAGACATCGACATTCATAGTTGTGTAAAGCAGAGGCTCTGGGAACCTGTTTCATCTATTCACAAGGCTGTGGAAAATTTCTACGACTGAATAAAACTCTGACTTTGCAGTGACAAATTAAATAAAGTGCTGGTGACAAATGTCTAGGAAAATCAGAGATCTGAAAATACTGAATGGCTTCAGGAGGCATTCAAGTTTACATTAAATATTATTAAATGCTATTATTATCAAAATGAAGTATTTCTAAGTCTGTAGCAGGCAAACGATTTGTGCTTAAAAGGTTTCTTGGCACATTATATATATCCTTAAGATACAGCTAAGGTAAATAACAAAACAGCTAGGTTCACTTTTCTAAGCTGGATCTCCTAAGGAGATCTCCCCAGCCATCCCTGCCAAATGCCCAAGAGACTACAAAGAACGGGAGTCCTCATAGCCACAGGACTTAGGATAAAACACAGGTGCAATGAACTCAAGCGAGCTTATTGAGTCATGTCATGCCATGCTTGGGCCTGGCATCTATGTACTCTTCCATGGGACAGTGGTAACCTACTGTCAGATGTCTGAATTCTACAGCACCTAAAAGCCCTTTCAATCACCCGGAGAGGCGGTGGACAGTGTATCCATTCTGAGGCTAGTTCGTATTCTTTCTGGAATCCACAGTGAAACTGAAGCAGGGGAGGGAGCAGGAGCCCCAAAGAGGGAGGATTGCTTGGAAAATGCTTGTCAACTTGGCTGATAAAATTTTGACTCAAGAATGATGGTCATTAGCCTCATCTCCATCTCTACTCTTCATTCACCTTCCCACACTCTCCACCCAGTGTTGGTGATTTTTTAAAAGTATAATTAACTAATTAATTGATTTTGTTCTCCTGTATGTTCGTTGGAGAGTCTACCGGGAAAGAACAACAGTATATCTGCTTACTATCAACCATGAGGACACAGAAGGCTGATATCAGCCATGTTTTGGCTAAGGTGAACTCAGACACCATAGTGGCGCGTATCTCCAAACATAACAAACCTCTCGAAGACTTTGCAAAGTTCTGGAGGGGACTGCCTCACATCATAAATTACAGCTAAAATCTTATTTCAGCTTGGGCTTTCTCTGTCAACACACTCTAAATCACTTAATCATTTATTAACATTTGACATGTTTCTCTAAAAAGAATCAACTACAGCCTATTAGCCACACAGGGATAACCTTATACGGTTTTCCTTGTGAAATGAAGAACAGGGTTTCCTGGCCCTGACACAGGAGCATGCCATGCCATCATTTTGTACAACGATGGAAATATTTTCAGTTTTGAACAACTCACTCTATGTGAGCAAGGAAAGAAAAAAAAATGTGAAACCCTTGAGAGGCAAAGCCACACAACATCCCAAGAAACTTTACTTAACCTTTTTAGGGGCTTCGATTCGTGGAGTGTTCATGTGTCAGATCAAAGGCAAACATAATTTTTCACTGTGCAGCTCCCAGTGTTTGCTAACCATTTTGCCACAAGAATTTGCATCCAACATGCGAAACAGTGGGGACACTGTGTCTCAAGTTTTTGGGTTACTTGAATCTGCTATTGATCTGTTATTTGGTTTGGCCAACACCCTCAAACAGAAGGGCAAGGCTTTCCCACTGGTTCTACTTAGACATCTGTAAAACTGTAAAGAGGAATGGCCCATGATCTGATGATAGCCTATGCAGGACATCACGTGTGTACAGCCATTGATCTGTCACTGGCTGCTGCAGCTGCTATGCTGAATGGACATCAGAACATCAAGATGTTTGTTAATAGATCCCACGTCACCCAGACACAATAGCCTTCCCACTTGCTCCTTTTCAAAGAGAATAATTTTCATGTACTTTTAATTTTTGACACTTTGGGGTTTTTTTGTTTGTTTTGTTTGTTTGTTTGTTTTTGTTTATACTTCTTTTAACTTTAAATGCAAATATCAAAGATAACCTTGGTTTCACTTTTGGCACAAAATGTTTCTGCCATTTCTGTGTCTTTAATCACAATTAAGATATAACTGACATATCTCAGTTACTGGACTGGTAATGAGAGCATTGTTGCTAAATTTGGAGGATGATACTGCCCTGCCAGTGATGCTGACCACTCTTGTATTGGTGTGTGTGTGTGTGTGTGTGTGTGTGTGTGTGTGTACCCTTAAGCTTCACTGGGAGGTAACTCTGATGCTGGTCTCTCAATATTTACTTTTCTAATTAGTTAATTTTACTCAAAGCTGTCAAGAGCCGCAAGGGATCTATGCAGGGATAGTGAGAAAAGAGAGCTAGCCCACAAGGATAATTGATAATGTCACAAACAGAAAATGCCTGCCTACCTGCCAAGGTCATCTCTTTCAAAACTAATTTTTGGGCTCAGGGTAGCACTGCTACATTTTGACATGCCTGCATTTTAATGCTAAGTGTGTTCCAACCTAGCAGGTTAAATGTTAAAGATCAGGAATGTTGTCTAGCAGGGTTATGCATCCATAGTTCTCTCTATGGTGGTGGCACACAAAGTCTCAACAACAGCAAGACTGCACAACAGCACCCCAGCGTTTTCCTCGATTAAGTTTGACCACAGTGCACGTGGACTACATTTAGATCCTTATCACAATAGTTAATGGAGAAATCCAACCTACCTTCCAGTTTGCAACCTGGTCTGAAAAAGTTCAACTTGGTTACACAAAAAAGGAAGCTATTGAGAATTATACATACTCAGTTATTCTTATAAGTACAACACAGAAGAGACTTATATCTTTAAGCAAAACAATTAATTCCAAAGCTCATTATTTTCTCAAGAACTTAAAAATTTATGCCCAGGAGTCTTCAGTCTTTTAAAAGTATTACTGTTGAGCTGAATCAAGTCAATGTAACAATCCAGACGACCAGTAATCCTACAGTACGTTAGTATCCAGATGTACTCTCAACTTTCCTACACAGCTTTGATGTTTGGGCTACCACAGCTCAGTAGTCAGACACTATGGCTTTTATTTGCAACTAAGTAGATGCCTCCATCATTTTATAAGTAGGAAGTATATAAGTAGCTTGTGAATAGGGAGAGATTAAGCCTTACGCTGGGGATTTGAATAGTAGCTTTTAGTCCACTGTACATATATACACCATGTCATATCATCATGGACATGGTGACTCAAAAACATAACCCAGATGTTAAGATATGATATGTGCCTGGAGATATATCGAAGGTAGTGATCAGAACCAAGGGTACAGTAATAACATAATGTGACATCACTTATATCAGCTGCAAGTACATACACTCTTTGACTTAGCACTTGAAGTTTGAAGATGTATCCTTTAGATAAGGTTAGACATACACATGTGTGCAAATGTGTGTGTGTGTATGTATTATGATGCTTGTAGTCATGTTTGTAATGACAAAAACTGAAAAAGAAGAACACTCCAAACATCAGCTTCCCTTCTTATTTTAACACAGGAATGCAAACATTCTGATAGCTTTTTATTATTTGCTTACTATGCACCAAGACCAGGGCCAGATGTTATCTGTCTACTTACTTATCTACGAAGTCACATAACATTTGGTATTGTATCCGTGTGTCATATTAAAAATACACACTGTGGATGGTTGGATTTCCCCCGCTTTCGACTGTTTTTTATGTTCTTCAATGTAAGCATAGCCCAGGCATCCTAATGTGAAAGATTCAGAAGATTTATTGTTTCACACATAATTTACATGAGTGTTAAAAGTGTTTAGTATCTGCAACTTGCTTGCTGTCCTGAGACTCTTCCCTCGCCATCAACACAGGGTCCTCTTGATGGAGGACACCACAGAATGGCTCCAACTAAGTTTCTAGAGACCCAGATTCTGAGAAGAAGCATGGCAGGACAGAGGAGGGCAGGGCAGGGTGGGGCGGGGTGGGGCAAGCAGGGTGAGGCGGGGTGGGCAGATTTCATAAGGTAGTCAGCTCCTTGCAGATAAGACTTCATGCAAGATGCCACCTGTATTTTAGACAACTTTTAAGGATTGACAGGAGCTGTGACATGGTGTGACTTGTCAGCATCACTGAACTCTACATAATTGACCTTCAGATGAATGTGAGAGATTCAGAGGGACACTTCTGACCTTCTAGGGCATAGTAATAGAAGTGCTGATGGAGTCTGATTCCAGAGGGGCTTAACAGGCTGTCAAAGAGTTAGAGACTTGCTTGCTTAGCAATTCAAAGCTATCCCTTTAGACGCCATCTACAATAGCATCCGTAACTCACTAAAATTATTCATTTGCAATTATAATGCCCAATGTTCTAAAGCTCTAAAAACGTATTTGTAAAAGTTACAGATAGCTACAGTTATTTAGGGGACTCAAATGACTTTTAACTCGTCTCAGGTGTTCTGGTAAATAGACTTTAGGATAGCATCCACTACACTGTATAATCTAGACTATCCACTATACTGTATAATCTAGACTATCCACTATATAATCTAGACTATCCACTATACTGTATAATCTAGACTATCCACTATACTGTATAATCTAGACTATCCACTATATAATCTAGACTATCCACTATACTGTATAATCTAGACTATCCACTATATAATCTAGACTATCCACTATACTGTATAATCTAGACTATCCACTATACTGTATAATCTAGACTATCCACTATACTGTATAATCTAGACTATCCACTATACTGTATAATCTAGACTATCCACTATACTGTATAATCTAGACTATCCAAGAGGACTTCCAGGCTGCAAATCTGACATTTCAGATGAATTCTGAAAAGGTTTAGCCTGGGTCTTTACTTAATACGACCATGAGTCACAAGTACTCAAGCTGAGGTCCTGATGAAGCTCAGGCTGGAAAAAGGGCGAGCTGTGCCTTAGCACTCTTGATGCAGTGTGATAGGGAAGGCTACTGGTTCTAGGACCAGATACACTGGGTTCAAGTCAAGAGGAATCACTTTCCAGCGCTGTGATATTGGGCAAATAAGGTCTTCACTTCCTCGGTGACTTAAATCGGGGTTGAGAGCCATACATTCTGTGTAACTTTATCTGAGTAATATAATGAATAAAATGAGTTCATAATGCCCCAGAAACAGAGGCCACTGTTACAGCCTCAAACCAAATCCAAGGCAACACTGTGGGTTTGCAGGAGATCATGTTGACACTCCTGCCTGTGGGACCTAAGCTGATGACTTGAGTTTCTTTCAGACAGATGTAGATGACTAAGTTTAGTGACTCATCAGTCGGTTCTAGGAGTGAGCTTTAGTGCATTGAATAGCTTTGGGGTAAAGAATGTGACTTCCCAGGGAAATAATAGAGGAACTGGAAAGGAGACCAGCAGTGCTCAGTCAGATATTCACCAGGAAAATCCAAATAGTCATTTGACCAGGCAGAAAGTACCATGGTCCAGGAAGAATCAACTTATATGTGGTCTAGTGGGAACACACGGGAAGATGAGGTTCTAAACTCTGCCTTTCACTCAACAGTTCAATGGCTGGCTGACATAAGGAGTTTCTAGCTTGGTTCAATGTGTAGGTCAATGAAGCCTGCCCAAAACAGAATTCTGTGGACTTTCTGCGCAAAGCTAGCAAAAGTAGATTATAATCTTCTCTTTGGGGAGGAATCTGATTCAGTTATTTTACATTTTCTACTGTAAAGCTTCCCAGTTCAGTTTGGAAGAGCTGAACTGGACTGTTTTCATTGGCCACCATGGAAAGAAAGATCCATCTTGCTACTCTAAAAAAGGGGGCCACCTCTGATCACATGTAAAGAACTTCTCAGCTTATATGTCTCCAGGCAAATTCTCAGAGGCCATCAAAGGTGATTGCTGTCCCAGAGTTTTAGCATTTCTCCTTTGTATTTCTGGTAGTGTTTCTCTCCAGGGTTTGGATCCTAATCTATGTCCCATCTCTAAGTCTCAGAAATGTCTGGAGTTCCCTTAAAATGTGGCTACTGGGGTCAGGATTCCCAGGGACCAATGAAGAGCAATCTCAAAGGCTGCCTTAAGGTAACCACTCATGTCATTATGGTTACAGAGCGCTCTCCGACCTTCCCCATCCTAATACTCTCAGCTCCTTGCATAGCACAGAGGCTTGGGTTGGTCTTTGGCAAGTGGACAAAGTACATTCTCATTCCTTTATACCTGTATGGTGTTTATGTGTGACTTTCTATTGATGGCAGTGGGAAGAAGTGCTACATAGTTGCACAACTCTAAACATTTTTGGACCTTTTATTCGGTCTGGTTTTTTAAAATATTTTATTTTATTTTATTTTTGGTTTTTCGAGACAGAGTTTCTTTGTGTAGTCTTGGCTGTGCTGGTACTCATTCTGTAGACCAGGCTGGCCTCGAACTCAGAAATCCACCTGTCTCTGCCTCCCAAGTGCTGGGATTAAAGGTGTGTGCCACCACTGCCCAGTCAGTCTGTTTTTATTAACATCACAAACACCCCCTAGGTGGGCACTAGAAGCTGCATCGGGAAATAGAAGAGAAGGAGACCCCCATGCCAGGATGCTGTACTGACTTCTAAAACCACCTGGAGTCAACAGCGTGGATGTACATGTCCTGCCTTGTCCTCTGAGCCGATTTCTTCTCTGAGCCTATTTCTTCTGATAGCTGTGCAAACCACCATATTGCTTACTACTGACAATTTTACTGACTTTATTACGGAGTTCTCCACTGTCCTGACCGTGTCTTATGCATTACCATGAAATATCAGAGATAATGTCGCAAAGCTTACATCTGGGAATCTGAGGTACTAGAGCCTGCTTTCTACCTTGAACTCATGGAGGGCCCTTGAACATCTTATTATACGTGTAAAATGGCAATAACTGCCAATGTGTGGGTTGCCACAATGGATAAAGGAAGTCATGCATCTAACCTGACACTTGGACCAGGACACTAATTCCATGAAGAGTATCCAAGGCCACTCGAATCAAGGAAATACATTTTTACTTACCATTCTAGGCCCCTTTAGCCTAAGCCAATTGTTTCCTAAAATCTTACTGACAGGCTTTCTGGGTCCTGAAAACCATGTTTTCCAAAGTTACCTTACCCATGAATCATCTGTACACCCAAGATGCAAACTCTGTTTGGGGCAGATTTGCACTCCTCACAAACTCCCAGACGATATTCATGATCCCACTTTGGGGACCATACTTTTAAGAGGTTGTGCCTAGAAAGACTGACTTCCAGGCTTGTGATTCCCAACTGTTAAATGTTGTCATAGTTACAAAGGATTTTTAAAATGTATCACTGCTGTCATCTTCACCAGAGCTTCTGATTCAGTGACCCTGGGTCAGGGAATCTGAATTCTTCTTTCCTAACAGATCTCCAATAGTAACAATGTCACTACCTGGAAAGCTACACTTGTCAGAGGCTAAGAAAACCCGCAGGAAAATCTCGTTCAAATTCAATTGTCACTATTGGCAGAGGAGCAGTCTCCTTGAGAAAGTGTCTAACCCCCCCCCCCCACCACCACCAATACTTTAAAGATTGCCACTTTACCACTCAGCTTACAACCCCACCTTTGGTTTCCAGATCCTCAGATCGTTCGTTATCAGGTACATTACCTTGTAGGTGTTAATGGGTATGTCTATGATGATGTGCAGTAGGTCTCCCAGAGCCAGACTGGCGATCAAGATATTGGGACCATTGCGCATGCACTTGTTCTTGTAGATGATTCTTAGCAGCGTGGAGTTCCCGATGATGCCTAGCACGAACACGAGGCACGACACAATCGTGTTGATGTATTTAAAAGTCTTGCTGATCTCAATATTTCGTTGGCACGGAGGAGGGAAGGATCTTGGCGGGACTCCAGCCCCCCTCCCTCCTTTGGTCACCTCCGCAGGTGCGGAGGAACGCATCAGACTGGAGTTGGAACCTCTGGTCCAGGAGGTCTTAGTGGGTGGCGTCATTACCTCTTTAGTCCCGAGAAGTGACAGCGTGGCTTGGGCAGGTGGGAATCCTCTTTTCTCTCCCCATACCCCCAAGAAGCCACAGGCCAGCAGCAGCGCCACCAAGGCGCGTCCGCACCGGCTTGCGGGCGATTGCATGTTACAGCTTGCTCCTGTGAGAGTCTGGTAGCCGCTCTGCTGTTTTCAGTCTGGAGACCAACTGGGGAGTGAAGACAGGACACTTAAGTCAGCTACCCCAGCCAAGCCTCTGAAAACACACTAGCCCGGTTGCCTCTACCCGCGCCTTAACAGTAAGTTAAGTTTGCGCGCCAGTGGGGAACTTGGGCGCACGCCACCCGCTGGTCTGCATTCAGTCTCCTCCCGGACCCTGCTCGCAGAGTTTTAATCCCCAGCCCTGCCGTAGACCAGTCGGTGGGGAGGAGCATTCGGGCAGGGGGTGTTCCAGACTGGGGAGGGTGCGTGTCCCAATGAAAGAACACTCGTATGTGCCGGGAAGAAGCAAGCCCAATTTTAGCTAAGCTTGGGGACCCGGAGTGAAGGCACCTAGCGGCCAAGGGCATACGTCAATGCACTCAGCCAAGAACCGAGAGAATAACAGATCAGCACCAACTTCTGTGCTGTCCCAGTGACTTCAAACACTCGCCTTACAACCCAATCTCGGTTTAAATCGCTGTCGTGTGTAAGTTTTACTAATTAAAAAACCCCCGAACCACTAAGCAAAGCGGAAGCCCCAAAGCACGGTTCAGCCACAGATGTTAATTCAAAGCTAAACCAGGATGGTTCGTTACCTCGTGCGGATTGGAAGCACCAGGAGCAGCGCCACGAGCAGGGAACCTCCTTCCCAGGTTGTCAACTGCCCTAGGGAGCTTGCGGCTCTCAGCAGGCGTCCAGCTGCTCCTAAACAGGCCTCTCGCAACTGAATGCAGCTCTGGCTCTGACAAAAGACCGAGAGAATGCCAGGCAGCGGATCCTCAGCAGCTTGAGCGGGGTCTTTGCTGTCCCCAGACAAGTACTTTTATTCATTCGGTCCCTTCCCAGCATCAATCAACGCCAGACTCCTCCCGCGTTTTCTGAGCGACCTTGCCACAACCTTTTCCCTTGGGCGACGCCTGGACAGTATCAGCCCCAGCTGACCGCTGGGAGGGGCAGTCCTAGTTCAGAGTTGTGTCTCACATAAAGCTGTTTATTTCTTACTCAACGAAGAAACTAACATATCCCATGACAACCTGGGATCTGGAACCTAGGAGAGAAGGTTCTGTATCAACCTGGACTTTGAATACTCCGACTGTTCACACAAATGTCCTGTAGTGATTCCCGAAATCTGCTTGGTTTGGGGAAGTTGTCTTTCGTTTGTTCTTGTTTTTTGATTTTGTTTTGTTTTGTTTTGTTTTGCCCTTAAGTTTTAAGCCAGCATGCAGGGCGGGACGCTTTCTTCTTCGGCAGAGGGACTGCCCACCCAAAGGACCAAAAGGCCCTGTAGATCTCTCTCTGTGCCCTGTAGATCCCTCTTCCTGTGTACTGAGGTGCCATTACTAGGGGTCTTTCTACTGTTGCCTAAAGGGACCTGAGGCAGAAGACAGGAAAATACTCAGGAAGCCTATTTACAAATTCAACCTGACGCTTATTTTACCAGACAGAGCAAGGAAATGAACTCTCCCTGTCATTCTTGGCTTCTGTCTTTATGGTAGAGAAGGGAATGCTAGGGATCTTCCGTTGCGCAGAGTGGTGGGTGAGGTGCATTATTCTGCTATCAGCAAGATCCTGCTGTGCCTGCAGAGGAGGTCATCCTCTAGACCCCCTTTGTCTCCCAGCTAGTTCATTGTACAACTAGGATTTGCATCTTAGATGGGCAACGCCTATCAAATGTTTCCCATGAAGCTGGAAGCAGAACGTGCGCGTGTATGTTAAAAGGTGAACTTTAAATGTGGACTGTAGTTAAGTCTAAGGGATGGGAACTATGGCCTGGGCATGAGCACCAATTCCAAATCAGGTTGTTTTGAAGACAATGTTTATCCTCCTGCCTCAGTGAAGACAAGGTCAGCATGGAACTGCTTCACGTGGACTTTCGTGCCAACATACAGTGTTGTGCAATAAGGAATTCTTTGTGTGCTTCAGTAAGGATGTGCCTGCTCCAAGGGCAGTTTTGAACCTGTCCCTTTGACACAAGTCACTTTCACTCAGGCTTTCTTCTCTACCTCTCTCTTTCTCATCATCTCTATTAGTGTGTCTTCCATGCAATGGGAATGTCCCTGCTAATTCCTGCTGAGATGTGCCTCTGCCCTGTTTTTTAGAGCACTTGTAGACTACTAACGCTAATTTTGTACTTGACTATCGTTCTAGCTGCTTTACATGTCAATTTGCCTCAACCTGAAATTACTTTGCGGGGAGATCCTAAAGAAGACCCTGCTTGAGGGGCTGGCAAGATGGCTCAGAGGTTAAGAACACTGGCTGATCTTCCAGAGGTCTTGAGTTCAATTCCCAGCAACCACATGGTGGCTCACAACCATTTGTAATGAGATCTGATACCTTCTGGTGTGTCTAAAGACATCTACAGTGTACTCATAAATAAAAAAAAGTCCCTGCCTGAGACATTGTCTGGGTGAGGTTGGCCCATGGACTTGTTTGTGGAGGTAGGGGGAGGGGGGAATCACCTTAATGTTTATTAAGGTAGGAAGACCCACTGAGCATGAGGGGACATCTGTTTCCTGGGCTGGACTCTGAACTGTACAGAATGAAGAAGGCTGGTCAGGCATAAGCAGCGAGCACCCTGCACATGGATTGACGTTGCTCTGCCATATGTGGATGAGATGTGGTGAGCTGCCTGAGATCATGCCTTGACTTGCCCTCAGTGATGAAAGTCAAATCACCCTTTCCTTCCCGAGGAGGCTGCTTACAGTCAGGGTGTTTTATCACCGCAAAAGAAGTGAAGGTAGAATAACCTATAGAGGTTAGTGTGGGTCACTGACAAGGTCATGTGAAAGAACTGTGCCAGGCCAGTGACTGAATGAATGCTATGATTATATTCCTCATTCAAATCAGCACACCCATGTGTAAAATGCTCTTCTACCAAAATGTTATTAAAAATATCTATCTGGTGTGTATGTAATTAAGTTCATCAAAATAGTTTGCCAAATCAGTTTGCATAGTGGGAGGATGTAGACTCAAAAGCCTGGTCTAAATCGAATCTAAATCTAATCTAATCTGATCTCTGTATCGGGTCAGTGACTGAAAGAATGCTGTATTCCCTTGGTACCAGGCCAGAGACTGAATGCTGCGTTCCCTCTACACCATCATAGTACCTGCCACAAGTTGAGCTCAAAATATAAGTTTTTTTAATAGGTTGATGATTAAACTGATTTCAAACTACTCAATTTTAATTTATTAATTCCTGGTGGCCAAGAATATAGCCAAATCATTTTAAGCTCTGTGTAATTTCTTTTCTCAGTTGTACTCTGAATTCCAATATGATGGGCGCATTAAACTACCCATTGGCTCTAGGAACTATCACCCAATTAGGCCTTTTTCTTCACAGGAGCTCACGCACTCCCTCACAGCAGTGTTGGCATTATTCTTCATGGATTTATATGTAGTGAATGTGAATCTCAAAAATTCACTTTGGGTCATATTATTAGATTTAAACTAGATTTAAGCCAGGCTTTTGAGTCCACATTCCCCCACTATGCAAACTGGTTTTGTTAACTATTTTGATTAACTTAATTACATACACACTAGATAGATATTTTTAATCTCCTTTTGGTAGAAGAGCATTTTTCACATAGGTGTGGTGATTTGAATGGGCAATGTCCCCACAGGCTCATCTCTTTGAACACTTAGTCCCATGTTGGTGGCAATGTGGGGAGGCTCTGGGAACTTTAATTTGCTGGAGGAAGTATGTCATTAAGGGAAGGGCTTTGAGATTACATAGCCTCGCTCAGATTCCAGTTTGCTCTCCCTGCTTTGTGTTTTTGATTGAATATATGATCGCTCAGCTTTTGGTTCCAGCAAGCTTGCCTGCATGTAGCAGTCAATCCCTTTCCCTCCATTTTGAACTTTCCTTTTGGAACCATAGGCAAAAATCAACTCTTCCTTCCATAAGTCACTCTTGGCCCTGGTGTTTTTTATAACTGGAAAGAGAACTAAGTAATACAATTGGTAACATTTCACTGAAAGTTATCCTTAAAGATTTAACCTTATTGTGTAAGGGTAACTGTAAAATGTAAAGATTAAATCTTTGATCTTCATGAATGGCCATCACCTAGTCACACGAAGATAAATCTGGGTTTCCTACCACTGCCTTTCTGGAAAGTTATCTGAGTCTACGTGACGCATAGGCAGAGTTCCCAGAAGTCTTTGTAAGTATCTTCTTGAAAGTGACTCTCCAAGAAGATGCCACATGGAAGTTCTCTCCCAGAATAAATCTTTAATAAACACAAAATTTGTTTACCACTCAACTATGGGTCAAGGGAAAGATTAGTGTCCGTGGGTGAAGCTTTATCTGGGCTTGTGCTTCAATAATCTGGGAATTATTGTTAAACAGTAGAGAGAGTAGCACTTATTGAAAACTACAAATGAAAAGGAGATTGCGATAAAAGAAAGCCACCTGATGGTGGAATCTACTCGGAAGGAGCAAATAGCCAAGTGCACTCCTCCTCCTCCTTGTCTCAGCCGTGGATCCTTCACGCTGTCTCACTGGTGGATTAGGCTCTACTGCTGTAGGCGCAGACTTTTTTGCGTTATTATAAAAACAACTCTTATTAACTTACAGATGAATTGACTAGTTGTGTGAAGGTTTCATTTGCATATTGAACGCAATGTACCGAAGTTTAAGAATATAACATTATGAGGACTTTGAGGGTTGAACCAATTTTGTGTTTATGAAAGATTTATTCTGGGAGAGAAGTTCCACGTAGAATCGTTTTATGTAAAGAGTCACTTTCCAGAAGACACTTAGAAAGTCTTCTGGGAACTCTGTCTATGCATCACGTAGGCCCAGATAACCTCCCAGAAAGGCAGTGGTGGGTGATGTCCCAACACCTCCTTTAAATGCTTTAGCTAGAAGGAACTGGAAACAAGGCTGAATAGACTTCAGAATTTGTTTTTCAAAGAAGTTTGCCATGGGGAGCTTGCTCAAGGCAAACATTTCCCCCTGGTGAGAGAAGAAAAGAAAAAGCCTTTTAGCCACAAAAAAAGCGAAGACTTTCATACACTCCTCTTGATATGGATGCGCCCTTTGAAACCTATTTTGAACCCTAGTGCTGAGGGACAAGGTGTGTGAGAAGGCCAGGTGGCACTGCTTCAATTGCCTCTGCACACAGTCCCTGGGGGACCAGAGCCTGTGATCAAATGGAAGTTGAAGTAAGAGCATAAAAAAGGTTTAAAATGACCCTATGAACCAATAGCAAGCACCCCTCCCTCCCTCCCTCCCTCCCTCCTTCCCTCCCTCCATCCCTCCCTCCCTCCCTTTTCTTTCTTTCCTTCCTTTCATCCTTTCTTCCTTCCTTTCTTCTTTCTTTCTTTCTTTCTTTCTTTCTTTCTTTCTTTCTTGTGTAGCTGTGTTAGTCTAATTGTTAATTAAGGTGCAATTTGTAAACAAATAAATAGAGAAGACATAAGTATACAAGTTGAAGAATATATTATTTCATTTTATTTTATTATGTGTTCATATATGCACTGCGTATGTGTGTGGGCACATATGCCTCAATGCATGTGTGAAAGTTAGAGGACACATTGCTGTAGTCCTTTGTTTTTTTCACCATCTAGGTACAGTGGCTTGAGCTTGGTCACCTGCTAAGTTCCTTATTCACAGAGCCACCTTGCAGGGAATTTAGAAACATTTGAGAAATGGGTATACCTTGCCCCCAGTATATACCTAACAACCTATTTTGTAGGACTAGTATATAGCCCAGCTGGCCTGGAACTCTCTGTGTAGACTAGCCTGGTGTCAACCTTCTTCTTGAATGCTGGGATTATAGATGTATATACTAGAGGCCAATCCTTCTCCTGAGTGCTGTAATTACAGATATATATTCTACTTTCCCCCTTTCAAACTCCATGTATTCTTGCAAAATAGCAAAATTTGATTCCTTAGATTTTGGTACTATTTTTGCTAAAACATCCATATGATATTGATTCCGTTTTATTGATTTTATACAGATGGTCAGATTCTGAAGTTGGCATGTGGTTTGTAATTAAAGGTATGCTCATAAGAGAGAATCTAAGATTTGAAATTTTATCAATGATTAGTGGTTCCTATCTATAGTCTATGCCTCCAATATAATGAAGCTTTGGTAGGCTGGGTGATTGCAGGAGGCAATCACTTATTTTCTGCTTATAGGAAATAGTAAAATTGGAAAAGCCACACTTCCTTTGTAAATTATTTGAACACAATGATTTTTTCTAGTATTTAAATAATTTTGTGTTTCTTTAACACGTTTTAACACAAATTTTATTAAAGAAAATTATGTATGACTTGGTCTATAGATTTTAATCTGTGCGTAGACTTCTTTGACATCATATTAAAAATATATTCAGAATTCCATTGTGAGTACACCTGTGCTTTCTGTGTTTGCAAGGGCATAGGACATCTATGAAACTTTATATCATTTAGTCATAGAGAAAACACTGTTGTAACTTGAGGTCAGAACAATTCAATCACATATAAAGCGCCAACTGAAAGACATTTCGAGTCGTGTGTAATTTACAATGAGTTTTTGCTATTGTTTTTATTTTTCCTTTCCATTTTCCCCATTCCATTCTTCTGATATCAGGAGTGACTAAAGAGGTGTACCACATTCAGAGGTTAGAAAGAAGAAAGAGTGAAACTTGGCATAAGTAACGGTGAATAGAAGCTTGTCATTTAAAGAAAGCAACAGGTCTTTGTAGTATAGAATAGAGTATCCTAGGAGACACCAAGAAGAATTTCCTCTGCAGGATTGTGTTACTTAGTCCAATGACATTTAACTAATTAGACATTTCAATCTCATTTCTGTGGAAACCTTTGCCATGAAGTTCTGTGGCAGCCAGGAGTGGGGATGCAGGCTGGTGTTCTTGACACTCGGGGTTGACTCAGGAGGAATGAGGCCAGCTCATGCTAAATATGATCTGTTTCAAGCATCCTCACCCCAGAGGTTTCTAGATGTGCCTTGGAGCTGAGCTGTAGGAGATGCAGAATCTACTTGCATCCAAACTTAAAGGGAAATAGGGATTTTCCTGAAAGTTCTATTAACTCTACGATGTGTGAACAGTGAGTTGTACAGTCCTGTAAAACGAGGAACTCAGAGGGATGGTGCACTGTCAGGTCAGGAAACCACTGGGACCTTCAAAGCTGTGCCAACGTCATTAGATTGGTTTCGGTCTCTTTAATGTGCAGACACAGGAAATAGTCTTTTCTCTTTGGGGCCTGAAGGAAAAAGAACTAGTACTGCCCATGAAGAAAGTGAGTCTGAAGAGACTTCATGAGCCATCAGGCTATTTGAACGAAGCTCCTCACATGATCTCATGGGAAAATAGGAGACTCACTTCCTACAAGGCTGGCATAAGAGAAGAGTTGCTGAGGTGGTAGGTACCAAATAGCCTGCAGAGAGGCAGATAGGATACAGCAGCAGGGAATCCAGAGGGGGGCAAAATTTTTCAATATCCACATAGTCTGTTCTACGTTTGAAACAGTTCTTATGTAACCTGGTATTGTTTGTAATAATTATATATCAATGAGGAAAAATAATAGCATAATTATTTTTCCATTAATTTTGTGATAGTTAATCTTCACTATTAAGTTACTGGATTTAAACTCACCTAGGAGATATATTTTGAATGAGTTTTTAGAGTTTCTTGAGAGGTTTAATTAGAATGGATGTGTGACCCTCAATGAAGCTGCAAGTTAAAAGGATTGGGTATAAAAGAATGAGAAAAGAAAAGGAGCTGAGTGTGAGCTTTCCTCTTTTTCTCATTTTGGATTGCAGATACAGTGTCCTCACATTTCTTACGCACATGACTTCATCCTTATGTGACTGACTGTGTCCCCTCAAAACAGTAAGCCAAGCCTAAACTCATCTTCCTTTAAAATTGCTTTTGCCAAGTAATTTGCCACAACAAGCAGATACATTGTTCATATTTAAACCAAGCTGTCTTCTAGAATAAGTAGATTATAAGAGCAAGACTAGAAAAATGGGGTTGGTCCAGATTACAAATCTCTCTAAATGTTTTGGAATTGAAGTAACAGATTTCTTGCCCTTCCTTCACTCCTTTCATAAAACGGAGAATCCTGAATAAATAAATAAATTATGATGCGAATTACACTATTCTGTTTCTTTGTTGTTCCTTCCCTTTGGCACTCACATAGATGAAGAAAGGAAGAAGCTGGTGGTTGCAATGAAGACACACTGCAGTGCAGCTTGAAGTGTGCTTGCCTTGGCAACAGGAAGAAGGACATTCGTGCTCCCCTCTTCTCACTCTCACCCATCTCTGCTTTTGGTTTCCTCTTGACTGCGATTTCACATTTTGAAACAAATGGACTCACCTCAGCCTGCTTAAGGGTAAGCATTTTCTACTGGATAAGGGAAGAGAATTGCCAGGGTGGGAAAAGGCCAAGACAAATAGATTCTGCTATGGAGACAGACTCTAGCAGAGGCTGTTCAAATGAAGAGAGAATTGTGTTGTAGAGGAGATGCAAGAAGGGGTGGTAACAAATGCCATGCAGGTAGGAAGGAGATTGAGGGCTAGAATCAGTTGATAATCAATACCAGGTAGCAAGAGTTAACTATGCTAAATAACAAACCTTTGTCCCTCTGGTCAGGAATCCTGGAATTTCTTACTTGAGTGGTGCTGCTCTGCATCCATCCATCTTTCTTTCTTTCTTTCTTTCTTTCTTTCTTTCTTTCTTTCTTTCTTTCTTTCTTCCTTCCTTCCTTCCTCCCTCCCTCCCTCCCTCCCTCCCTCCCTCTCTCTCTCTCTCTCTCTCTCTTTCTTTCTTTCTTTCTTTCTTTCCTTCTTTCTTTTTCTTTTTTTATTAGATATTTTTTATTTACATTTCAAATACTATCCTGAAAGTTCCCTATACCCTCCCCCCCCCCGCCCTGCTCCCCTATATACCCACTCCCACTTCTTGGCCCTGGCATTCCCCTGTACTGGGACATATAAAGTTTGCCATACCAAGGGGCCTCTCTTCCCAATGATGGCCGATTAAGCCATCTTCTGCTACATTTGCAGCTAGAGACATGAGTTCTGGGGGTACTGGTTAGTTCATATTGTTGTTCCACCTATAGGGTTATAGACCCCTTCAGCTCCTTGGGTGCTTTCTCTAGCTTCTCCACTGGGGTTTCTGTGTTCCATCTTATAGATGACTGTGAGCATCCACTTCTGTATTTGCCCGGCACTGGCATAGCCTCATACAAGACAGCTATATCAGGGTCCCTTCAGCAAAATCTTGCTGGCATATGCAATAGTGTCTGAGTTTGGTGGCTGTTTATGGGATGGTGGTACAGTTACACAATGGAGTACTACTCAGCTATTAAAAACAATGAATTTGTGAAATTCTTGGACAAATGGATGTATCTGGAGGATATCATCCTTAGTGAGGTAACCCAATCACAAAAGAAGTCAGTGGAATATGAATAAACATATCCTTCCTAACATTTATGAACTTGCCATGAAATAAACCCTTTCTTTCTTAAGATGCTTTGTTTGGATGCTTTATTACAGCAACAGGAGAAGAAACTAAGATATGCACTCACTGATAAGAAACTTAGATACGTACTCACTGATAAGTGGATATTAGCCCAGAAACTTAGAATACCCAAGATTCAATTTGCAAAACACAACAAAATCAAGAAGAGGGAAGACCAACGTGTGGACTGTGCCATGAAATAAACCCTTTCTTAAGATGCTTTGGTTGGGTGCTTTATCACAGCAACAGGAGAAGAAACTAAGACAATGGGCTTGAGTTTCCAAGGTGATTGTTGGAACATTGCTTATCTTTACTACCAGATACCAGGTTCTGGCCACATCTACAGGGCAGCTCACAACTTTTATTATATTCATCTGAGCAGGCATGAGTGGGAGAGCAATAATCTTATTATGTCTTCCATTTTCTGTGAAGTAAGCAAGTCTATAGGTCTAGTTACATACACAGAGATTGTTTTAGGTATGATTTTTGAAGACATGGTTTGAGTCTATCTCCATGGTACAAACAGTGAAAAGAGATGAAGGCGAATCAACAAGTCTACAGTAAGGCTAAGGGGCGGTACCCATGGAAGGTGACATTTGTTTTTTGTTTTTTTTGTTTTTGTTTTTGTTTTTGTTTTTGTTTTTTTTCAAGACAGGGTTTCTCTGTATAGCCCTGGCTGTCCTGGAACTCACTTTGTAGACCAGGTTGTCCTCAAACTCAGAAATCTGCCTGCCTCTGCCTCCATAGTGCTGGGATTAAAGACGTGCGCCACCACGCCTGGCAGGAAGGTGACATTTGTAAGCCCCCTGGGTAGGATGAAAGATCAGGGTTGATTTCCAATCAGCAGGTGGAGGCAACTAAACATGAAGTGTCCTGTTAGGAGGTGGTGTGCTAAGGCTGATGAGCAGGAAATACCTGTCTAGGTCCAGGAAGCAGAACTCTTTAGATGTGTAGCATCCTTTATTGGAGTGTTGATAAGAATTGTTTCCAGAGTGGGATGTACTAATGTCTTGAATTCATGATGCTGCTGGCAGATGGGTTGATGTGGTCTTGCAACTAGATGGGAGACCTCATTGCCTTCTGGTTCTTATGGTAAATATGTTAGGTCTTAAGAAGTAACACTTTTGAATCTCTGTCTTAACGTGGGAAAAAGGTAAAGAGCCCCCATTCATATGTGTCCTGAGCTCCCACTTATGTTTCCCTTAGTCATAAAAACCTATAGAGATAATCTCTTCTACTGAATAGAAGCATCACCTATGAATAAAAAAAAACTGATTGGGCAATGAGCTAGGGCAAGATTAGAAGGTGGAGCATCTGGAAGAGAGTGAGGAATTCTGGGAAAATAGTTAGGCATGGGAGACTCACCCCAGACATAGAAGAAGATGGTTGTATAAAACTTTTATTCATACATAAGGAGTTTCAGAGTCATTTCTGGGATCAGAGTGGACAGGTGGAAAAACATGAGGTTACAGATGGCATCTACTACACAAAACTAAAAAAATATTGAAAGCCTTTTCCTTGAACCAAGTTGAGAAATGTCTGGGGCAACAGAAAACGGACTAATTCTTCACCGTTGACTTTTTACAAATGGTAGGTAAGAGTGCATGCTATACAAATGCAGATTGGTGTTCTGGGGCACATGCATATTTGAGAATGATGGAATTTAGCAGGTTAAAAATTAATTGCTTCATATGTTTTCATATAGATTGAAATACATCTATTTACTTGGATTCTATCTCTATCTGTCAATCTATCGATCTATCAATCAATCTCTATCTCTCTCTATCTCTCTATCTCTATCTATCTATCTATCTATCTATCTATCTATCTATCTATCTATCTATCTATTTATCTATCTATCTTTCTAATCTATCTTTTCCTCATCCTTTGTTGAAGGCTGTTCCTTATTAGTTTTACATCCCTGATTATGGAAGTCTGAAGTTGATGACTACTGAGAGGATTAAGCCTTCATATCTGGGAGCTAAAGTGAGCTGAGAATCCATGGTAAGGCAGGTTGATAGTTGGGCTGTTGAATTTTACCCTGCTTTGTTCTAGGTTAATGAAGGCCTTGTATAAACCAGGCATTAAATAAGAGTGTGAGTAAAGCCATCCAGGAACTGGAAGATCGAAGAGTCTGTATCTAGTGAGTATGACCACTGCAAAGACAGACAGGGAGGGAGCACTCAAGACAAATCTAAACCAAATTGCCTCACTTGATAAATTTGGCAAATTAAACAGCAATTATTTGATGGGAAAACAGACATGGAATTTGGGATAAATTCGCCAATGAGGAACATGATATAGACAGTTTAACTCAGCTTTGACTTTTTTCTCTCCCAGTCTTCTAATTTCAAGTTATTTAAAAGTGAGTGAGTGAAGGTCATGACTGTGACATATCAGTCTTTTTATCACTCTTTATGCTTTTAAGTAAATATAATAACTATAAAGTGAAATTTATAAGTTAAAAGATACAAGATAGTTTCTTATGCCCCTCCTGGGGGTCCAGCTCATATACAGTCACCAAACCACTCACTATGGCTACTGCAGATGCCAGATTCTGAGAAGTGCTTGCTGAAGGGAGCCTGAAATGACTATCTCCTGAGAGGCTTTGCCAAAGACTGACAAATACAGAGGTGGATGCTTGCAGCCAACCATTGGACTGAGAGTGGGTCCACAATGAAGGAGTTGGAGAAGGGACTGAAGGAGTTGAGGGGGTTTGCAGCCCCATGGGGGTGAGCAACAGTGTCAACCGACCAGACCCCTGGTGGCTCCCTGGGACTGGACCACCAACCAAAGAGTACACATGGATAAACTCATTACTCTGGCCACATATGTGGCAGAGGATGGCCTTTTTGGACATCAATGGGAGGAGAGACCATTGGGCCTGAGGGTGTTCTATGCTCCAGTGTAGTAGAATGCTAGGGCGGGAAGGCAGGAGTGGGTGGGTGAGTGGGTGGGTGGGTAGGGTTGCACCCTCATAGAGGCAGAAGCAGAGACGATAGGATAGGGAGTTTCCATAAGGGAGACCTGGAAAGGGGATAACATTTGAAATATAAATAAAGAAAATATGCAATAACAGAAAAAAAAGAACATTCTTAAATAATTATTGAAAGTATTACTAAGATATTTTCCAATGAATAATCCCTATTTGTAGTAATACATACGCTAGAAAAAATATTGCTATTATTTAGGCGTATTCAATCATTTTTATGCATTAAAATAGATGAGCAATTAATTTTTGTAGAATTCAAAGAATTAAATGTCATGCTTACTATATATGTTATGTTATTATATTTTGCTCTGTTATTATATTTTTAATGATATGATCTATCATTGTGTGGGGCACATTAAATTCTTTTTGTTTACCACAGGTGTGTGTGTTTGTATGTATGCTATTCTTACCTTTACCCCAGGGAAAAGATTAATTTGTTCCATATATATTCCATATATAATATATGCATGCACACACACACACACACACACACACGTATGTCTGTGTGTGTGTGAGATAACAGTGGGTTTTTTATATAAAATTAGTTGAAGCACACGATATTTTAAGTAACTTTTGTTTTCAAGAGGAACATCTTTTCTGAAAATATCTCGGAAGCAACAACAATGTGTTTGATTTAAAATTAGATCTGAAAAACAACATATTTAAGTTATTTAATCTGAAGTATATAAATGCAAATAGATTTGTCTAAAAACCCAAACTGTTCTTTTCCTTTGGAATTCCAGACATAACATAGCTTCTTCCAGGCAGGAGAAAGCCTTGTATGAGCACAGTGCTATTCTCACCTTTACCCCAGGGAAAAGATGCATTTGTCCCAGGGATAGGAAGAAAAGGCAAAATGTCACTGTCTTAGCAACATTGTCACCACATTATCTAAGACTCCCGAGTATTTCCTAAGATATTTCTAATGTTCAATTTGACAATAACAAAATCTGTCTTCCAAACCGCAACTTAATTTCTATAGTTGTTAAATATCCTTGGAGCATCAGCCATTAGCAAAAGCTGAAGTAGGACTGGGAACAACAATGGTGCTTTAGGAATAGGCAACCACAGAGGCAAACTGTTCAAATATGTGTGCGCTTTGAGTTAGGACATTGGTAAAGGTCAAAAGGTCAGCGATTCACTTCCTGTACTATGTTGTTCCTTATAACAAATTTCTGGAAGTGACCGGCAACAGAGACAATCTTGCAAATGTCTTCATTTGTGCAATATGATGAAGTAAATTTCAGACTCAAAACAGAATTGTTTTGACTATTAACAATACTCACAGCGGGGGAATCAAGATGGCTTCATGGGTAAAGGTGACTGTGGCCAGTCTGGCGACCTGAGTTTGATCCTCAGGACCTACATAGAGAGAACTGGCTCTTACAACTTGTCCTCTAACCTCAACACATATGCATTCACACACACACACACAGACACACACAGACACACACACACACACACACACTCACACACTCACACACACACACAACAATGTGTATGCACACACATAAAATAAATAAATAGAATAAAAATAGAAATAATCATAGCCTAAGAGGAAAAGGACTAAGTATACAGAACTAAAGCTTACATAGCAGTCAAAGCCATGATGCAGCAGATGAAGTTAAGGTAACCAATGTAAGGTCCATTCATAATAGATGTATATCTTTGTTTATGTATGTGTAAGAATACCCTTTGATATTAGCAGTGTTATGTTGACTTCATCTTGATCTCAGTTGATTTCATCTTGATCTCATAATGTACTGACCTCTTTAGATGTCCTTTATTTTCATAGAATTATATTCTACAGTAGATTTTCTCTTTGATGGTTAACATTAGTTTTTGGACTAAACTTAAACCCATGTAAATCACTTCACATTAATAAATTCCTGGGCAAAAAAGGGAAGAGTGTTTCCATTGTAACATTGAGATTCTAGGTTTGACAAACATAAGCACATGGAATAGAGCAACATGTTATCTAAGAAGCAGAGATTTTTGTTGTTGCTGCTTCTGTTTTTTTGGATATTGTTGTTGTTGTAGTTTATTTGTCTGAGATGTGGTGACACCATTAGGCTGTAGGATGGAGTCTCCTTAGCAAGGGTGTCAGGTGTGTACTTGGTACATTCGAAGGTTCTCAGTCTGTGTAATCAGCAGCAGCTGTGGTCGCCCTGAAAACTGCTTCCTTTTGATGGTCATCTGTGTTGATGACCAGGCACTGCTGAGAGAGAGAGAGAGAGAGAGAGAGAGAGAGAGAGAGAGAGAGAGAGAGGAAGAAGAAGAAGAAGAGGAGGAGGAGGAGGAGGAGGAGGAGGAGGAGGAGGAGGAGGAGGAGGATACAGGAGAGGAGAGGAGAGGAGAGGGGAGGGGAGGGGAGGGGAGGGGAGGGGAGTGGAGGGGAGGGGACGGGAGGGGAGGGGACGGGAGGGGACGGGAGGGGACGGGAGGGGAGGGGATGGGAGGGGACCGGAGAGGAGATTGCACACAAGCCACAGGTCAGAAAGACAAAGTAAGGTCTTTTTGATAGTTTCATAATAACCATTTGAAAACAACTGAAGATCTGGGGCACAAGTCCCTTCCGCTCGACTCGAGACTCGAGCCCCGGCTACCTTGCCAGCTGAGTCGCCTGACACCCGCAAGGGCCCACACAGGATTCCACACGTGATCCTAAGACCTCTAGTGAGTGGAACACAACTTCTGCCAGGAGTCTGGTTCGAACACCAGATATCTGGGTACCTGCCTTGCAAGAAGAGAGCTTGCCTGCAGAGAATACTCTGCCCACTGAAACTAAGGAGAGTGCTACCCTCCAGGTCTGCTCATAGAGGCCAACAGAGTCACCTGAAGAACAAGCTCTTAACAGTGACAACTAAAACAGCTAGCTTCAGAGATTACCAGATGGCGAAAGGCAAATGTAAGAATCCTACTAACAGAAATCAAGACCACTCACCATCATCAGAACGCAGCACTCCCACCCCACCTAGTCCTGGGCACCCCAACACAACCGAAAATCTAGACCCAGATTTAAAAACATTTCTCATGATGATGATAGAGGACATCAAGAAGGACTTTCATAAGTCACTTAAAGATTTACAGGAGAGCACTGCTAAAGAGTTACAGGCTCTTAAAGAAAAGCAGGAAAACACAGCCAAACAGGTGATGGAAATGAACAAAACCATACTAGAACTAAAAGGGGAAGTAGACACAATAAAGAAAACCCAAAGCGAGGCAACGCTGGAGATAGAAACCCTAGGAAAGAGATCTGGAACCATAGATGCGAGCATCAGCAACAGAATACAAGAAATGGAAGAGAGAATCTCAGGTGCAGAAGATTCCATAGAGAACATCGACACAACAGTCAAAGAAAATACAAAATGCAAAAGGATCCTAACTCAAAACATCCAGGTAATCCAGGACACAATGAGAAGACCAAACCTACGGATAATAGGAATTGATGAGAATGAAGATTTTCAACTTAAAGGGCCAGCTAATATCTTCAACAAAATAATAGAAGAAAACTTCCCAAACATAAAAAAAGAGATGCCCATGATCATACAAGAAGCATACAGAACTCCAAATAGACTGGACCAGAAAAGAAATTCCTCCCGACACATAATAATCAGAACAACAAATGCACTAAATAAAGATAGAATATTAAAAGCAGTAAGGGAGAAAGGTCAAGTAACATATAAAGGAAGGCCTATCAGAATTACACCAGACTTTTCACCAGAGACTATGAAAGCCAGAAGAGCCTGGACAGATGTTATACAGACACTAAGAGAACACAAATGCCAGCCCAGGCTACTATACCCGGCCAAACTCTCAATTACCATAGATGGAGACACCAAAGTATTCCACGACAAAACCAAGTTCACACAATATCTTTCCACGAATCCAGCCCTTCAAAGGATAATAACAGAAAAGAAGCAATACAAGGACGGAAATCACGCCCTAGAACAACCAAGAAAGTAATCATTCAACAAACCAAAAAGAAGACAGCCACAAGAACAGAATGCCAACTCTAACAACAAAAATAAAAGGGAGCAACAATTACTTTTCCTTAATATCTCTTAATATCAATGGACTCAATTCCCCAATAAAAAGACATAGACTAACAGACTGGCTACACAAACAGGACCCAACATTCTGCTGCTTACAGGAAACCCATCTCAGGGAAAAAGACAGACACTACCTCAGAGTGAAAGGCTGGAAAACAATTTTCCAAGCAAATGGACTGAAGAAACAAGCTGGAGTAGCCATTTTAATATCGGATAAAATCGACTTCCAACCCAAACTTATCATAAAGACAAGGAGGGACACTTCATACTCATCAAAGGTAAAATCCTCCAAGAGGAACTCTCAATTCTGAATATCTACGCACCAAATGCCAGGGCAGCCACATTCATTAGAGACACTTTAGTAAAGCTCAAAGCATACATTGCACCTCACACAATAATAGTGGGAGACTTCAACACACCACTTTCTTCAAAGGACAGATCGTGGAAACAGAAACTAAACAGGGACACAGTGAAACTAACAGAAGTTATGAAACAAATGGACCTGACAGATATCTACAGAACATTTTATCCTAAAACAAAAGGATATACCTTCTTCTGAGCACCTCACGGGACCTTCTCCAAAATTGACCATATAATTGGTCACAAAACAGGCCTCAATAGATACAAAAATATTGAAATTGTCCCATGTATCCTATCAGACCACCATGGCCTAAGACTGATCTTCAATAACAACATAAATAATGGAAAGCCAACATTCACGTGGAAACTGAACAACACTCTTCTCAATGATACCTTGGTCAAGGAAGGAATAAAGAAAGAAATTAAAGACTTTTTAGAGTTTAATGAAAATGAAGCCACAACGTACCCAAACCTATGGGACACAATGAAAGCATTTCTAAGAGGGAAACTCATAGCGCTGAGTGCCTCCAAGAAGAAACGGGAGACAGCACATACTAGCAGCTTGACAACACATCTAAAAGCCCTAGAAAAAAAGGAAGCAAATTCACCCAAGAGGAGTAGACGGCAGGAAATAATCAAACTCAGGGGTGAAATCAACCAAGTGGAAACAAGAAGAACTATTCAAAGAATTAACCAAACGAGGAGTTGGTTCTTTGAGAAAATCAACAAGATAGATAAACCCTTAGCTAGACTCACTAAAGGGCACAGGGACAAAATCCTAATTAACAAAATCAGAAATGAAAAGGGAGACATAACAACAGATCCTGAAGAAATCCAAAACACCATCAGATCCTTCTACAAAAGGCTATACTCAACAAAACTGGAAAACCTGGACGAAATGGACAAATTTCTGGACAGATACCAGGTACCAAAGTTGAATCAGGATCAAGTTGACCATCTAAACAGTCCCATATCACCTAAAGAAATAGAAGCAGTTATTAATAGTCTCCCAGCCAAAAAAAGCCCAGGACCAGACGGGTTTAGTGCAGAGTTCTATCAGACCTTCAAAGAAGATCTAATTCCAGTTCTGCACAAACTATTTCACAAAATAGAAGTAGAAGGTACTCTACCCAACTCATTTTATGAAGCCACTATTACTCTGATACCTAAACCACAGAAAGACCCAACAAAGATAGAGAACTTCAGACCAATTTCTCTTATGAATATCGATGCAAAAATCCTCAATAAAATTCTCGCTAACCGAATCCAAGAACATATTAAAGCAATCATCCATCCTGACCAAGTAGGTTTTATTCCAGGGATGCAGGGATGGTTTAATATATGAAAATCCATCAATGTAATCCATTATATAAACAAACTCAAAGACAAAAACCACATGATCATCTCGTTAGATGCAGAAAAAGTTTTGACAAGATCCAACACCCATTCATGATAAAAGTTTTGGAAAGATCAGGAATTCAAGGCCCATACCTAAACATGATAAAAGCAATCTACAGCAAACCAGTAGCCAACATCAAAGTAAATGGAGAGAAGCTGGAAGCAATCCCACTAAAATCAGGGACTAGACAAGGCTGCCCACTTTCTCCCTACCTTTTCAACATAGTACTTGAAGTATTAGCCAGAGCAATTCGACAACAAAAGGAGATCAAGGGGATACAAATTGGAAAAGAGGAAGTCAAAATATCACTTTTTGCAGATGATATGATAGTATATATAAGTGACCCTAAAAATTCTACCAGAGAACTCCTAAACCTGATAAACAGCTTCGGTGAAGTAGCTGGATATAAAATAAACTCAAACAAGTCAATGGCCTTTCTCTATACAAAGAATAAACAGGCTGAGAAAGAAATTAGGGAAACAACACCCTTCTCAATAGTCACAAATAATATAAAATATCTTGGCGTGACTCTAACTAAGGAGGTGAAAGATCTGTATGATAAAAACTTCAAATCTCTGAAGAAAGAAATTAAAGAAGATCTCAGAAGATGGAAAGATCTCCCATGCTCATGGATTGGCAGGATCAACATTGTAAAAATGGCTATCTTGCCAAAAGCAATCTACAGATTCAATGCAATCCCCATCAAAATTCCAACTCAATTCTTCAACGAATTGGAAGGAGCAATTTGCAAATTTGTCTGGAATAACAAAAAACCTAGGATAGCAAAAAGTCTTCTCAAGGATAAAAGAACTTCTGGCGGAATCACCATGCCAGACCTAAAGCTTTACTACAGAGCAATTGTAATAAAAACTGCATGGTACTGGTATAGAGACAGACAAGTAGACCAATGGAATAGAATTGAAGATCCAGAAATGAACCCACACACCTATGGTCACTTGATCTTCGACAAGGGAGCTAAAACCATCCAGTGGAAGAAAGACAGCATTTTCAACAATTGGTGCTGGCACAACTGGTTGTTATCGTGTAGAAGAATGCGAATCGATCCATACTTATCTCCTTGTACTAAGGTCAAATCTAAGTGGATCGAGGAACTTCACATAAAACCAGAGACACTGAAACTTATAGAGGAGAAAGTGGGGAAAAGCCTTGAAGATATGGGCACAGGGGAAAAATTCCTGAACAGAACAGCAATGGCTTGTGCTGTAAGATCGAGAATCGACAAATGGGACCTAATGAAACTCCAAAGTTTCTGCAAGGCAAAAGACACCGTCAATAAGACAAAAAGACCACCAACAGATTGGGAAAGGATCTTTACCTATCCTAAATCAGATAGGGGACTAATATCCAACATATATAAAGAACTCAAGAAGGTGGACTTCAGAAAATCAAATAACCCCATTAAAAAATGGGGCTCAGAACTGAACAAAGAATTCTCACCTGAGGAATACCGAATGGCAGAGAAGCACTTGAAAAAATGTTCAACATCCTTAATCATCAGGGAAATGCAAATCAAAACAACCCTGAGATTCCACCTCACACCAGTAAGAATGGCTAAGATCAAAAATTCAGGTGACAGCAGATGCTGGCGAGGATGTGGAGAAAGAGGAACACTCCTCCATTGTTGGTGGGAGTGCAGGCTTGTACAACCACTCTGGAAATCAGTCTGGCGGTTCCTCAGAAAACTGGACATAGTACTACCGGAGGATCCAGCAATACCTCTCCTGGGCATATATCCAGAAGATGCCCCAACAGGTAAGAAGGACACATGCTCCACTATGTTCATAGCAGCCTTATTTATAATAGCCAGAAGCTGGAAAGAACCTAGATGCCCCTCAACAGAGGAATGGATACAGAAAATGTGGTACATCTACACAATGGAGTACTACTCAGCTATTAAAAAGAATGAATTTATGAAATTCCTAGCCAAATGGATGGACCTGGAGGGCATCATCCTGAGTGAGGTAACACATTCACAAAGAAACTCACACAATATGTATTCACTGATAAGTGGATATTAGCCCCAAACCTAGGATACCCAAGATATAAGATATAATTTGCTAAACACATGAAACTCAATGAGAATGAAGACTGAAGTGTGGACACTATGCCCCTCCTTAGATTTGGGAACAAAACACCCCTGGAAGGAGTTACAGAGACGGAGTTTGGAGCTGAGATGAAAGGATGGACCATGTAGAGACTGCCATAGCCAGGGATCCACCCCATAATCAGCATCCAAACGCTGACACCATTGCATACACTAGCAAGATTTTATTGAAAGGACTCAGATGTAGCTGTCTCTTGTGAGACTATGCCGGGGCCCAGCAAACACAGAAGTGGATGCTCACAGTCAGCTAATGGATGGATCATAGGGCTCCCAATGGAGGAGCTAGAGAAAGTAGCCAAGGAGCTAAAGGGATCTGCAACCCTATAGGTGGAACAACATTATGAGCTAACCAGTACCCCGGAGCTCTTGACTCTAGCTGCATATATATCAAAAGATGGCCTAGTCGGCCATCACTGGAAAGAGAGGCCCATTGGACTTGCAAACTTTATATGCCCCAGTACAGGGGAATTCCAGGGCCAAAAAGGGGGAGTGGGTGGGCAGGGGAGTGGGGGTGGGTGGATATGGGGGACTTTTGGTATTGCATTGGAAATGTAAATGAGTTAAATACCTAATAAAAAATGGAAAAAAAAAAAAAAGAAAACAACTGAAACCAGTAAAAAAATATCTGGTAGACACCAGGTTCAAAGCTACACCAGTGCAGATGATATGGTTATTATATGAACAAAATATGTTCCTGATAAGCTACATTCACAGAATTCAGTATAAATATCTGGTTCAGGACAACAGAAGTCTCAAATTCTACTTTAGAATACCATTTTCTTTTTTCGTTTTGTGCATGTGTGTGTGTGTGTATGTGTGTGTGTGTGTGTGTGTGTATGTGTGTGTGTGTGTGTATGTGTGCATGTGTGTGTATGTGTGTGTATATGTGTATTGTGTGTGTATGTGTGTGTATGTGTGTATTGTGTGTGTGTATGTGTGTGTGTGTGTGTTTATGGTATAACCCTTGTGTGGAGATCAGAGGACCTCGTGCTGGAGTTGATTCTCTCCTGTCCTCATCTGGACCTTGGGATAGGACTCAGGTTCTCAGGCCAAGCTCTTTACTCACTGAAACATGTACCCATTCCCTGAACACCATTTAAAGCTTTATATTTAACATTATTATTCATATAAATTATGATATTATGAGTTATATGAATGTCATTGTAATTATCCTTTTCTTTTTTTAGCATAAAGCTGACAATGTTGTACTGGAAGAAATGACTTCCAGTACAAAGATAAACCACCTCTTAGTGATAATCCGTGACTAGCGTCATGTCACAAACCTTAATAGCTTGTAACTTACTGAATTTAAAAAGTACTTTTAAAAAGTTATTTTTAAAAACTAGGCATTCGTTGATACATCTGTTCCATGCCAAAATAGAACTGTTAGCAATTCTGAAATGTTCTCAGAAATAATGAGACTTGGCTAAATGCACACAGTGCCTACAAGTTGATCTTCGAGGCATCTAAGATGCACAGCTGGGTTTTGTTAATGGTGCCAGTGGAATTTGTAGCACTATCTATTTTATGACAGCCTCACACCTACTTTTACCTTATAAGGTAAAGACCCAAACTCTAAATGTCTATTGTACATAGTCCTATATTTAGCAACAAAATGTGATTTTTGCAAGCCAAAAAGAAACAGGAATCCAGTCTCCAGATGCTGTTTTTGAAAGACAGCATCTAAACATTTGCTGTCCCATGACACAATAATGTTGAAAATAATTTCAGCCTGTTTTCCTAAATGCATCATATAAAGAAAGCCTGATTTCTCCTCTTTCTCCTCCTCCTCTCCCTCCTCTCCCTCCTCTCCGTCCTCTCCCTCCTCTCCGTCCTCTCCCTCCTCTCCCTCCTCTCCCTCCTCTCCCTCCTCTCCCTCCTCTCCCTCCTCTCCCTCCTCTCCCTCCTCTCCCTCCTCTCCCTCCTCTCCCTCTCCCTCCTCTCCGTCCTCTCCCTCTCCCTTCCCCTCTCTTTCTTCCCTCTCCCTTTCCTCCCTCTCCCCTCTCTCTCCCTCTTCTCCTCTTTCTCCTTTTCCTCCTCTTCCTCATCCTCTTCCTCTTTTTTCTCCTCCTCCTTCAATATGAGGACTGAAATGCTCAAATCCATAGCAGGATTTGCAGTTGTTAAAAGTACTTGTTCATGGTCTTTGGACCAAACAGAAACTCCTTTGATTGCAATGCCTGTGTTAAGATGACCTTCTTGAAATATTCTGGCAAAAAGGAAGAGTGTGAGATACACCAAGTGTTTGAAGACTACAGAATATTAGCACTTTAATCTGGCCTCCATAGGACATAAGAAGACTTAAGATGAAGATATCCCCCTCTCCTGGCTAGCTGGATGCTATTCCAATCCTACTTTAGCTAACAAACACCCCTTCTTCATTACTTGCTGTCTTACTTTGACAAGTTGTAAAGACTTCTCTTGAATGTGTGTCAACCCCATTTTACTAAGATAGAAGCCTCCAGGGGCATGGCAGAAGCCAAGGCTTGGTCATAAGACACCTACATCTCCTCTCTCTTGTCTTTTTCTCTCCTCCTTCCCATCCTTGTTCTCTTCTCTTCCTTCTTTCATCCTGCATTATGATCTGAGGGCATTCTTCTGCTCTCTCAGGGCTGTCCTTGAAAAATCCATGAGGCAGATCACTCACACACAGGACTTCTGATCATGACCTCAGAGACTATGTGATTTGATAAATGTTTGACATTTTTAAGTTATTAAAAGTTATTAAAAGAGTATCAGGTTTAATTGGACTTATGCATTTATACATAGGTGACTACTCATAAAGAGTGAGAAAAAATTTTAAAGGCACTGGCTTCATGGCAGCTTTGTGCCATCATGTGTGGTCTCAATATATGATGTGAAAGGAAAAATATCATTATGTCATAAAGGTTTATGAACTATACTAACATCATAAACATTAACATACTGGGAAGAGTTAGAAACATTGTGACAGACCGCTGTTTACAAAAGTGAATTGATTCAAACTTCAATAGAAAGAAAAGCCATTCCGTTTTTGTAGAGTGCTTTGCTCTTTCTATAATCATATATAAATATTTATAACATATGTACTTCCATGTATATGCACATAAAAACATAGACTCCTAAATATTTAGTATTCTAGTAGAAATTACATTATTAAAAGTAAATGTAAACTAAAGTCTGACTTGCCATAAACAATGAAAAGTATTACATATTAATGATTTTTTTGTACCGGGAGTCCATGTTGTTTAATTTTTTAAAAAGTTCTCCTATTTATAACTCAGTGCTTAGCTGATGAATTGAAAGTGAAGACCTTTTCTCCAACAGGGTCACACTGATAAGCTAGCTAGCAGTGATACTGATTTGTGTGAGTCAAAGAAGGATTTAGTAAATGACAGACATATATCAGTTACTAGATAAAACACACAAAGTTACTTTATAACTTACGAAAAGTTCCACTGGATCTAATGGTTCTGCTATGTAGAAATCAATGCCCATTTTTCTGATATGTTTGATTTCTTTTCCCAGATATTGAATTTCCCTCTTGGGGAATGTCAGGCCCTGAACCAAAGATCATAAATGATGGTTGGTTTCTAGTTTACAAAACACATCCAACTGCACTGCATGTGGACCTGGTCCCGTTCTGATTCCTCTGGATGTACATCTCTCAGCTCCTTCTGCAGCACCATGCCTGCCTGGATGTTGCTGAGCTTCCAGTGATGATAATGAACTGAACCTCTGACACTGTAAGCCAACCCTATCATGTTTTCCTTTATAAAATTTTCCTTGGTCATGCTATTTCTTCACAATGATGGATACTCCCAAACAGATATGCTTTTCATTTCTACATAATTACTCTGGAGTTTGAAAGTTATGGACGAATGCACCCAGTCTCAAACCATTTCTCCCCATAGCCTTGTTTAAAGCACAGGTATACTGGTCATACAGAAAATACCCACATCCACAGTATGGTAAAAACAGTGAGGTAGGCATAGTTCACACCACCCCAGAAAGTCTGTTAACGTGTTGTCAGCTGTTTTCTCACACTTCTCTTTATGGGTTGTGTTAGATACATGTCACTGGGATGTGTCCGCATCACTGGGAGCCTGACAAATTCTAGTCTACTTAGTTCTTACTAGTTTCAAAGGCACTGCAAGATTTTGGTCTCCTTACTGTTGGCTGGAGGATCTGTGTCCATGCTGGATTAGAGGGAGTCTCCATCTGGCCCTAAATTCTGTGTTTCTTATTCAATGATATCGATGGTCGGGGGAGGGGAGAAAAACCCAAACCAAAACTGAATCATCATGAAGAGAATCAATTTGTGTAGAGCATTCTTCTTATCTTATATTTAAAACTTTAAAAAAAATTTTTTTTTTAGATTTTTCATTCTGTGAAGGTTTTTAATCTGTATTTTTCTTCTTTGTCTGAAATGGAAATTCATGTCCAGTCTTTTTTTTTTCCATTTTTTATTAGGTATTTAGCTCATTTACATTTCCAATGCTATACCAAAAGTCCCCCATACCCACCCACCCCCACTCCCCTACCCACCCACTCTCCCTTTTTGGCCCTGGCGTTTCCCTGTACTGAGGCATATAAAGTTTGCAAGTCCAATGGGCCTCTCTTTCCAGTGATGGCCGATTAGGCCATCTTTTGATACATATGCAGCTAGAGTCAAGAGCTCCGGGGTACTGGTTAGTTCATAATGTTGTTCCACCTATAGGGTTGCAGATACCTTTAGCTCCTTGGCTACTTTCTCTAGCTCCTCCATTGGGAGCCCTGTGATCCATCCATTAGTTGACTGTGAGCATCCACTTCTGTGTTTGCTAGGCCCCGGCATAGTCTCACAAGAGACAGCTACATCTGGGTCCTTTCAATAAAATCTTGCTAGTGTATGCAATGGTGTCAGCGTTTAGATGATGATTATGGGGTGGATCCCTAGATATGGCAGTCTCTAGATGGTCCATCCTTTCATCTCAGCTCCTAACTTTGTCTCTGTAACTCCTTCCAGGGGTGTTTTGTTCCCAATTCTACTAAGGGGCAAAGTGTCCACACTTTGGTTTTCATTCTTCTTGAGTTTCATGTGTTTCGCAAATTGTATCTTATATCTTGGATATTCTAAGATTCTGGGTTAATATCCACTTATCAGTGAGTACATATCATGTGAGTTCTTTTGTCACTGGGTTACCTCATTCAGGATGATGCGCTCCAGGTACATCCATTTGCCTAGGAATTTCATAAATTCATTCTTTTTAATAGCTGAGTAGTACTCCATTGTGTAGATGTACCACATTTTCTGTATCCATTCCTCTGTTGAGGGGCATCTGGGTTCTTTCCAGCTTCTGGCTATTATAAACAAGGCTGCTATGAACATAGTGGAGCATGTGTCCTTCTTACCAGTTGGGGCATCTTCTGGATATATGCCCAGGAGAGGTATTGCTGGATCCTCCGGTAGTACTATGTCCAATTTTCTGAGGAACCGCCAGACTGATTTTCAGAGTGGTTGTACAAGCCTGCAATCCCACCAACAATGGAAGAGTGTTCCTCTTTCTCCACATCCACGCCAGCATCTGCTGTCACCTGAATTTTTGATCTTAGCCATTCTGACTGGTGTGAGGTGGAATCTCAGGGTTATTTTGATTTGCATTTCCCTGATGATTAAGGATGTTAAAAAATATTTCAGGTGCTTCTCTGCCATTCGGTATTCCTCAGGTGAGAATTCTTTGTTCAGTTCTGAGCCCCATTTTTTAATGGGGTTATTTGATTTTCTGAAGTCCACCTTCTTGAGTTCTTTATATATGTTGGATATTAGTCCCCTATCTGATTTAGGATAGGTAAAGATCCTTTCCCAATCTGTTGGTGGTCTTTTTGTCTTATTGATGGTGTCTTTTGCCTTGCAGAAACTTTGGAGTTTCATTAGGTCCCATTTGTCAAATTCTCGATCTTACAGTACAAGCCATTGCTGTTCTGTTCAGGAATTTTTCCCCTGTGCCCATATCTTCAAGGCTTTTCCCCATTTTCTCCTCTATAAGTTTCAGTGTCTCTGGTTTTATGTGAAGTTCCTCGATCCACTTAGATTTGACCTTAGTACAAGGAGATAAGTATGGATCGATTCGCATTCTTCTACACGATAACAGCCAGTTGTGCCAGCACCAATTGTTGAAAATGCTGTCTTTCTTCCACTGGATGGTTTTAGCTCCCTTGTCGAAGATCAAGTGACCATAGGTGTGTGGGTTCATTTCTGGGTCTTCAATTCTATTCCATTGGTCTACTTGTCTGTCTCTATACCAGTAACATGCAGTTTTTTATCACAATTGCTCTGTAGTAAAGCTTTAGGTCAGGCATGGTGATTCCACCAGAGGTTCTTTTATCCTTGAGAAGACTTTTTGCTATCCTAGGTTTTTTGTTATTCCAGACAAATTTGCAAATTGCTCCTTCCAATTCGTTGAAGAATTGAGTTGGAATTTTGATGGGGATTGCATTGAATCTGTAGATTGCTTTTGGCAAGATAGCCATTTTTACAATGTTGATCCTGCCAATCCATGAGCATGGGAGATCTTTCCATCTTCTGAGATCTTCTTTAATTTCTTTCTTCAGAGATTTGAAGTTTTTATCATACAGATCTTTCACCTCCTTAGTTAGAGTCACGCCAAGATATTTTATATTATTTGTGACTATTGAGAAGGGTGTTGTTTCCCTAATTTCTTTCTCAGCCTGTTTATTCTTTGTATAGAGAAAGGCCATTGACTTGTTTGAGTTTATTTTATATCCAGCTACTTCACCGAAGCTGTTTATCAGGTTTAGGAGTTCTCTGGTAGAATTTTTAGGGTCACTTATATATACTATCATATCATCTGCAAAAAGTGATATTTTGACTTCCTCTTTTCCAATTTGTATCCCCTTGATCTCCTTTTGTTGTCGAATTGCTCTGGCTAATACTTCAAGTACTATGTTGAAAAGGTAGGGAGAAAGTGGGCAGCCTTGTCTAGTCCCTGATTTTAGTGGGATTGCTTCCAGCTTCTCTCCATTTACTTTGATGTTGGCTACTGGTTTGCTGTAGATTGCTTTTATCATGTTTAGGTATGGGCCTTGAATTCCTGATCTTTCCAAAACTTTTATCATGAATGGGTGTTGGATCTTGTCAAAACTTTTTCTGCATCTAACGAGATGATCATGTGGTTTTTGTCTTTGAGTTTGTTTATATAATGGATTACATTGATGGATTTTCATATATTAAACCATCCCTGCATCCCTGGAATAAAACCTACTTGGTCAGGATGGATGATTGCTTTAATATGTTCTTGGATTCGGTTAGCGAGAATTTTATTGAGGATTTTTGCATCGATATTCATAAGAGAAATTGGTCTGAAGTTCTCTATCTTTGTTGGGTCTTTCTGTGGTTTAGGTATCAGAGTAATAGTGGCTTCATAAAATGAGTTGGGTAGAGTACCTTCTACTTCTATTTTGTGAAATAGTTTGTGCAGAACTGGAATTAGATCTTCTTTGAAGGTCTGATAGAACTCTGCACTAAACCCGTCTGGTCCTGGGCTTTTTTTGGCTGGGAGACTATTAATAACTGCTTCTATTTCTTTAGGTGATATGGGACTGTTTAGATGGTCAACTTGATCCTGATTCAACTTTGGTACCTGGTATCTGTCCAGAAATTTGTCCATTTCGTCCAGGTTTTCCAGTTTTGTTGAGTATAGCCTTTTGTAGAAGGATCTGATGGTGTTTTGGATTTCTTCAGGATCTGTTGTTATGTCTCCCTTTTCATTTCTGATTTTGTTAATTAGGATTTTGTCCCTGTGCCCTTTAGTGAGTCTAGCTAAGAGTTTATCTATCTTGTTGATTTTCTCAAAGAACCAACTTCTCGTTTGGTTAATTCTTTGAATAGTTCTTCTTGTTTCCACTTGGTTGATTTCACCCCTGAGTTTGATTATTTCCTGCCGTCTACTCCTCTTGGGTGAATTTGCTTCCTTTTTTTCTAGAGCTTTTAGATGTGTTGTCAAGCTGCTAGTATGTGCTCTCTCCCGTTTCTTCTTGGAGGCACTCAGAGCTATGAGTTTCCCTCTTAGAAATGCTTTCATTGTGTCCCATAGGTTTGGGTACGTTGTGGCTTCATTTTCATTAAACTCTAAAAAGTCTTTAATTTCTTTCTTTATTCCTTCCTTGACCAAGGTATCATTGAGAAGAGTGTTGTTCAGTTTCCACGTGAATGTTGGCTTTCCATTATTTATGTTGTTATTGAAGATCAGTCTTAGGCCATGGTGGTCTGATAGGATACATGGGACAATTTCAATATTTTTGTATCTGTTGAGGCCTGTTTTGTGACCAATTATATGGTCAATTTTGGAGAAGGTCCCGTGAGGTGCTGAGAAGAAGGTATATCCTTTTGTTTTAGGATAAAATGTTCTGTAGATATCTGTCAGGTCCATTTGTTTCATAACTTCTGTTAGTTTCACTGTGTCCCTGTTTAGTTTCTGTTTCCACGATCTGTCCTTTGAAGAAAGTGGTGTGTTGAAGTCTCCCACTATTATTGTGTGAGGTGCAACGTGTGCTTTGAGCTTTACTAAGGTGTCTTTAATGAATGTGGCTGCCCTTGCATTTGGAGCGTAGATATTCAGAATTGTGAGTTCCTCTTGGAGGATTTTACCTTTGATGAGTATGAAGTGTCCCTCCTTGTCTTTTTTGATAACTTTGGGTTGGAAGTCGATTTTATCCGATATTAAAATGGCTACTCCAGCTTGTTTCTTCAGAACATTTGCTTGGAAAATTGTTTTCCAGCCTTTCACTCTGAGGTAGTGTCTGTCTTTTTCCCTGAGATGGGTTTACTGTAAGCAGCAGAATGTTGGGTCCTGTTTGTGTAGCCAGTCTGTTAGTCTATGTCTTTTTATTGGGGAGTTGAGACCATTGATATTAAGAGATATTAAGGAAAAGTAATTGTTGCTTCCTGTTATTTTTGTTGTTAAAGTTGGCATTCTGTTCTTGTGGCTGTCTTCTTTTAGTTTTGTTGAGGGATTATCTTCTTGTTTTTTCTAGGGCATGGTTCCCGTCCTTGTGTTGGTTTTTTTCTGTTATTATCCTTTGAAGGGCTGGATTCGTGGAGAGATAATGGGTGAATTTAGTTTTGTCGTGGAATACTTTGGTTTCTCCATCTATGGTAATTGAGAGTTTGGCTGGGTATAGTAGTCTGGGCTGGAATTTGTGTTCTCTTAGTGTCTGTATAACATCTGTCCAGGCTCTTCTGGCTTTCATAGTCTCTGGTGAAAAATCTGGTGTAATTCTGATAGGCTTGCCTTTATATGTTACTTGACCTTTTTCCCTTACTGCTTTTAGTATTCTATCTTTATTTAGTGCATTTGATGTTCTGATTATTATGTGTCGGGAGGAATTTCTTTTCTTGTCCAGTTTTTTTGGAGTGCTGTAGGCCTCTTGTATGTTTATGGGCATCTCTTTCTTTAGATTTGGGAAGTTTTCTTCAATAATTTTGTTGAAGATGTTTGCTGGTCCTTTGAGTTGAAAATCTTCATTCTCATCCACTCCTATTATGCATAGGTTTGGTCTTCTCATTGTGTCCTGGATTTCCTGGATGCTTTGAGTTAGGATCTTTTTGCATTTTCCATTTTCTTTGATTGTTGTGCCGATGTTCTCTATGGAATCTTCTGCACCTGAGATTCTCTCTTCCATCTCTTGTATTCTGTTGCTGATGCTGGCATCTATGGTTCCAGATTTCTTTCCTAGGGTTTCTATCTCCAGCGTTGCCTCACTTTGGGTTTTCTTTATTGTGTCTACTTCCCTTTTTAGGTCTAGTATGGTTTTGTTCATTTCTATCACCTGTTTTGATGTGTTTTCCTGTTTTTCTATAAGGACTTCTACCTGTTTGGTTGTGTTTTCCTGTTTTTCTTTAAGGACTTGTAACTCTTTAGCAGTGTTCTCCTGTATTTCTTTAAGTGAGTTATTAAATTCCTTCTTTATGTCCTCTACCATCATCATGAGAAATGCTTTTAAATCCAGGTCTACCTTTTCAGGTGTGTTAGGATGCCCTGGACTGGGCGAAGTGGGAGTGCTGGGTTCTGATGATGGTGAGTGGTCTTGATTCCTGTTAGTAGGATTCTTACGTTTACCTTTCGCCATCTGGCAATCTCTGGAGTTAGTTGTTATAGTTGTCTTTGTTTAGAGATTGTTCCTCTGTTGATTTTGTTACCCTCTACTAGCAGACGTGGGAGACTAGCTCTCTCCTCTGAGTTTCAGTGGTCAGAGCAGTCTCTGCAGGCAAGCTCTCCTCTTTCAGGGAAGGTGCACAGTTATCTGGTGTTTGGACCTCCTCCTGGCTGAAGATGAAGGCCCAAAACAGGATCTTTCCCAGAAGCTGTGTTGCTTTGGCCAGGAAGGTGGCCGGTTGTCTGGAGCCGAAGATGGCGCCGCCTCAGAAGGTCTCTCTCATGTCCAGTCTTAATTAGTCCTTTCCAATGGACGCTTCCTTATGAGTGGGTGGCACTGTTTTAGATAAATCAAGGGGACAAAAATCCTAGCATGCTACATTTTAGACTACAAAAGATCATCATATGGAGAAGATTTTGTCTACAGAAATAAAATAGAGCATTTTACCATCAGGAGCTTGTGAAAATTCCTAGAAAGGTTTAGGTGTGAATTCGCTTGTTATCTAAGAACTCAGTTTTGAATTTTCAATGTGTACTACGTGGATTCTGTGGCACTATACAAAGTTTTTAGTCACAAAATGCAACAGTAAATTGTTCTTTGCTAATAAAACTTGAATAAAACAAAACATCTGGATGAAGAAAACTCAGAATACTATATAATTTTATGAGATAAGCATCAGTAGAAATAACTGAGTAATTCTGGTTGACTTTTGGAAATTGTGCAGTTTTATTTTTCTTTTCTTCTTCCTTCCTTTCCATCCGTCCCTTCCTTCCTCCCTCCCTCCTTCCCTCCCTCCCTTCCTTTCTTCCTTCCTTCCTTTCTTCCTTCCATCCTTCCTTTCCTCCCTCCCTCCCTCCCTCCCTTCCTCCCTCTTCCCTTCCCTTCCCTTCCCTTCCCTTCCCTTCCCTTCCCTTCCCTTCCCTTCCCTTCCCTTCCCTTCCCTTCCCTTCCCTTCTCCTTCCTTCCTTCCTTCCTTCCTTCCTTCCTTCCTTCCTTCCTCACTAATTTATTTTTATACATTTACTTTTGAGTACACTTTAGCTGTCCTCTGACACACCAGAAGAGGGCATCTGATCCCATTCCAGATGGTTGTGAGCCACCATGTGGTTGCTGGGAACTGAGCGCAGGACCTCTGGAAGAGCAGTCAGTGCACTTAACCGCTGAGCCATCTCTCCAGCCCCTGCAGTTTCTTAGTATCATCTATGTAGTTTTATTATCTAAAAGCTGAAGAAAAAAATAGAGAAAAAATGGAGTATACATAATTCCTCTCTTAAAAATACAAGATGATTACTTATGAACACTTAGAGTTAACTTATTCCTGTTACTGTTGAATATGAATATGCCTTTGCTCATTAATTGTTATCTCTACTTATAAGCATAGAATAGAGTAGCTCAAATTATGAAATAACAGGTTTCTGTGGCACGAGATATTAATTCATAAGCAAGCAAGTCTGTCTTAGAAGGTTCAATTCTGTTTCTTATATATAAAATAAAACAGTCATGTAAGAACTCAGCTTAACCCAAAGGTAACTCTCTAGGTGGGTCACATCATCAGAGAAAAGGTGGAAGAAAGTGGACGGCATGGTAGGGATAGACCCAAGAGTGTCAAGAAGCCAGAGTGTCCCCACTCCAAGCACTGCTTCTAAAGAGGAGGGCTGAAAAGCCTTTACACATGAGAAGAAGACACGAGGATTGTGGGTCAAAGATATGCAGAGACTCCAGACCAAACCAGATACCTAAACAGGTTTTTCTCTTTTCCAGAATTCCAGTAGCTGGCCCTGCTTGAGTTTATCAGAGCAAATGTACATGGACTCCTATGACTTATTTAAGGGGATTCATTAATAATAGAAATAATAATAAAAATACTCTCCACGTGTTGAGTAAAATGTTAATGATGTATCCACATCTTAACTTCTTAGGTTTTTGTTGTTGTTGTTGTTGTTGTTGTTGTTGGAGGCAGGACCATAATTTAGCCAAGACTAATCTTCTGCCCACGCTGTAGCAGAGACTTAAGTGCTGCTCCTTCTGTCTCCTGACCGCTGGGATTGTGGTAGAGAGGCCTAGGCCAAGATTAACTCTCCACTGCTCCAATTTATTAAAGTCACATAAAAACCCATGGAGCTTCGGTAATTGCTCATGTGTCACTAAAGGCGAGACTGCTAAGTCTCAGGGAATGTATAGATTGCAGTGAGGGAAAGGTGGACCCAGAGCTTGAGACCACTGTCTGTCTGTCTCTACTCTTAGGCTCACAAGTGTTTTGGTCTGGCCTGGGATGACATGGCATCATTCTGTCCACTCTTAACTTCTTTGCCTGGCTTTTATTGACACGAGTGTTGGAAAGGACAATTATTATAGCTCAAATGAAAAAGACTAAGTGAATAGTTCAATAATTGGTGCTTGCCAAAGCTGTGTTTCTCTCCATCCCCTTTTTAGATACAGCTCAACTAGTGATTTAATTGTGCAAATTTTGAATATAATTTCACTCTATTTATAATTGAAACAACTGAATAAACCAGGAAGTAAAAGGATCTTTGGAGAGAAACTAGTAGGAATAAATCTGTCAAGACCAAGTAAGGGACACATGACACCAAAAAGACAAACCTTTATGTTTTGCCAAATACTGAAACAAACAAATATTCCTCATTCACGAGCCATGTATATTTAAGAAACTGTGATGACATGGGCTATTTTGACAGCTCTTCAAAATACCCTTTTTTGGAGTTATTTGTTTTTGTGACAATCCTAAAACACGAACAACCCATGCCTATTCCCAAACACCATTAGATATCACAGATAATGTAGACTTCAATATTTAACTCAGGAAACATTTATTCTTGTGAGGAGAAGTGAGATTGGTTTCTTCAATTTATAAATTATAAACAAACTATCCAACTTCTATGAGGTTTGGTGTTGTCGTGTGTGTATTTGTTGAAATAATACATTTTCAACCAACTTTTTGGGAAGACTCAGTGAAGTTACAAATGAGACTGCTTTGGACATTAAAGATATTTTAGGATTCCTACTTTTAAAAAAATATTGTGTAGCTTTTAAATGTGATAAAGCAGTGAAACTATTTAGATGTAAACAAAATGATGCAACACACTTCCTTAGATTTTTTTTTTGTTGTTGTTGTTATGTTAGTGCATTGGCCTTATAATTCTTATGTACAGTCTTATGTTCTTTTGGAGTGTATACTGCTGATATTTATTCTTGTTATAGATAGTCAGTTATTCATTTCTTCATGCCTCATGTATTTACTGAACTCTGAGTTGCAGATGCTATACTGCTAGGCTCTGACACTGAGTCTACAGCAGGGAAGCAGATAAAGTTGGTGATGCATGTAGGACAGTTTTCACAGGGACATTACTAATGGAGCTGAACTGTAACGGATGAACACAGGCTTTCCAGGTGAATATACAGAGAATTCCAGAAAAAAAAAAAAAACGAAGTAGCGCAGCTTGACATGAATCTTGACTATAAAATCCCTTACGGCATATAAGCAACTTATTTTCAGTATGAAGTGGATGGCAAATAAACAATGGCCTTTAGAGTGTAATCAGTTTGAAAAGGCTAACATGAGGCTCCTGGACTAGAGGTTCACAAGTTAAGGGGATTGCCATTTTTCTATGGAAAGCATATGACTAACAGCAGGGAGCATGAACACATTCATGTATCAGGAAAATAGTGGATGGAGCTTGGGCAGATGTGCATGGGAGGAGGAGCTGCATTGGAGAAGGAGCTGTTAAGGCACAGGGTGCCGCTGGGTAAAGATTGTGGTCTGCGTCTGTGGTCACATGACTTTTACTTTGTACTAGACAAGGTGGCCGGGGGCTGCTCAGGTGACCGGCAGGTGGATTCAAGGCCTGATATCTGGGTGTGAGCTGATGAGAGTGAGAAGTGGGATCTTAATGGTGTGCTGACGTCTTTGATATTATTCAGGGAGGAAACATGGAAACTCTGGGATAACGATGAAGTTCGCCTAGTCGTTAATTAGCTTAATTTGTAGTGCTTGGGAAATATACAGGTGTGACATTCAGTTTAACAGTGGAGATGTGAGTTCAGAGCTCAGGATAAGGGAGTTAGAAGTGTCAGCAAAAGCCCCCTCCATGAGATGGAGCCTGTCCCTGACACTGCTTGGGTGGCAAGAATGTGAGACTAGATGGGTCAGAGATCAAGGGGAAGACGACCAAATACTACTGTTCTGCGCTGGGAACGTAGCAATAAAATGATTTCTAATGACATTCTGCTATACTCATAGATCATTGCTCAGACATCATCAAAAAAGTTTTCTTCTGCAGCAGGTGGGAAAAAGTACAGAGGACCACAACTGAACAATGTACACACCCAGTCCTAAATGGTGTTTCTATCAAATCTCTCCCCTTGAAATTCAGGAAACCCTGCTGAAGAGGAGGTATAAAGACTGTAAGAGTCAGCAGAGATATAAGATACCAAGGAAACAGGGCCTTCTAAAGAAGCAGGACTGACACACACGTAAACTCACATAGGCCGCAGCAATGTGCACAGGATCTGCAAGCATCTAATCCAGAGGGGACCCCAGGGCTGAGAGGGGAAGTGCACACAGGCTCACATCCCTCACACAAGTTATCTCCAATTGATAACTGCTTGCAAAGCCAAAAATAGGGTGTTTTGCTTTTTTCAATCTCACAATGAAGTCTCAATGGGTATACAAACCATTCTGAGATCCAAGCCCCGTGTTGAGCAGTAGAGGGACAACACAAATTGACCTCAATGATGTTTTCAGAGGTTATTTGTTCCCTGCTGCTATGAAGGAGCATTTTAGAGTTTTTAGCCTTACAGGTTTTCTGCATATATATTATGGCTTCCAGTTTTGTGTTTTTAAGGGATTTGTGTGTGAACATGTGTGTCTCTGTGTCTGTATGTGTTTCCTGTCTTTTTTCTTTGAATTTTTTCTTGTTTGTTTTTACATATTCTAATATCGTTGTTCTGACTTTGTCTTAGTTTACTTTTTAGATGCCTACTTGTTTTCTAATAAGGCAGAGAAAGAAAAGGTCTGGATTTTGGTGGGAATGGAGGTAGGGATTATCTAGGAAGATTTAGGAGGGAAACCATAATCAGGATATATTTTATTAAAATCATTTTCAATAAAAACAATAGAAAAAGAAGAATCAGCAATACATTGGATGATATGATCTAGAACTGGTATGAAGAGTAATTGCTAAATAAAACCACAAACAAAACTTAAAACTCTCACTGAAGACGAGGAATGGAATCAGAAATGACAGAAAGTGAAGAGATTTAAGAAGCTACTTAGAGATTTATCATGATGAGCACCGAGTAGATCATTGGTTATCTTCATAACTCTTAATAGGTACTCATAATCAATTCTAGAAGAAAGATTTTAAGAAATAGCATGGTTGCTTTGTATTTTCAATGCCCTCAAAAATATTTATTTTTATTTATGTGTATGTAGGGCTGCCTGCTTGTCTGCATGGGCACCGTGCTCGTGGAGGCCAGAAGAGGAAAGTGGATACATTGGAACTAGAGTTGGGGGAAGTTGTGAGTCACCAGGAGTTGAGAACTGAAGGCAGGCCCCTGCAAGAGCAACAAGTGCTTCTAAACTCTGGGCAACCTCTCCATCCTGACCTTATGTATTTTGAGGGAGATGCATATCTGGAAATGATTGGAGCATTCATGAGGCTCCCCAGCTGTTTGGATGCAGGATGCTCTTCAGTTCTTCCACTGTCAATATTCTCTCTTGTTAAGTCGCTAGTATTTTATGACATTCCCAAGATTCCTTGTTTGTGAGCACATTTCTCTCTCAAAAATCATTTAACTATTTTATACATGAAGAAAAATTTTCTTCAGCAGGAAAAATGAGGCCAGGCATGGAATAGGAAAACTTGAAAAGAACCATGCTGTACCGGCTGGGTTTGTGCGTCAACTTGACACAAGCACAGAGAAAGGAGCCTCCCTTGAGGAAATGCCTCCATGGGACCCAGCTGTAAGGCATTTTCTCAATTACTGATCAAGGATGGGAGGGCCCAGTGTGGGTGGTGCTATCCCTAGGCTGGTAGTCTTGGGTTCTATAAGCAAGCAAGCTGAGCAAGCCAGAGGAAGCAATCCAGTAAATAACATCCCCCCATGGCCTCTACATCAGCTCCTGCCTCCAGGTTCCTATCCCATCTGCCCTCCCCCTGCCTTTATGAGGGTGCTACTCCACCCACCCACCGACTCCCATCTTCCCTCCCTGGCATTCCCTAACAATGAGGCATCAAACACCTTCAGGCCCAAGGGTCTTTTCTCCCACTGATTTCCAACAAGTCTGTCCTCTGCCACATAAGTGGCCAGTGCCATGGGTTGCTCCATGTGTATTCTTTGGTTGGTGGTTCAGTTCCCAGGAACATCAGGGGTGTGGCCTGTTGACACTATTGCCCCCTTCTTGGGGCTGCAAAACACCTCAGTTATTTCAGTCTCTTCTCCAAATCCTCCGTTGGAGACCCAGTGCTCAGTCCAATGATTGGCTGCAAGCTTCTGCCTCTCTTTGTCAGGCTCTGGAAGAGCCTCTCAGGAGACAGCCATATCAGACTTCTGTCAGCAAGCACTTCCCGGCATCCACAATAGTGTCTGGGTTTGGTGGCTGTATATGGGATAGATCTCCCGGTGGGGCAGCCTCTGGATGGCCTTTCCTTCAGTCTCTGCTCCACACCTTGTCTCCATATTTCCTCCTGTGAGTATGTTATTCCTCCTTCTCAAAAGCGCCGAAGCATTCACATTTTGGTCTTACCTCTTCTTAGGCTTCATATGGTCTCTGAATTGAATCTTGGGTATTCTGAACTTTTGGGCTAATATTTACCTATCAATGAGTACATACCGTGTTCTTTTGTGAGTGTGTTACCTCACTCAGATGATATTTTCAAGTTCTTTCCATTTGCCTGGGAATTTCATGAAGTCATTGTTTTTAATAGCTAAGTAGTATTCCATTGTGTAAATGTACCACATTTTCTATATCTATAGCTCTGTTGAGGAACATCTGGGTTCTTTCCAGCTTCTGGCTATTATAAATATGGCTGTGCTGAACATAGTATCCTTATTACATATTGGAGCATCTTCTGGGTATGTGCCCAGGAGTGGTATAGCTGGGTCCACAGGTAGTACTATATCTAATTTTCTGAGAAACTGCCAGACAAGAATTGATGACAAATGGGACCTCATAAAATTTCAAAGCTTCTGTAAGGCAAAGGACACTGTCAATTGGACAAAACAGCAACCAACAAACTGGGAAAAGATCTTTACCAATCCTACATTCGATAGAGGGCTAATATTCAATATATACAAAGAACTTAAGAAGTTAGACTCTAGAGAACCAAATAACCCTATTAAAAAATGTGGAACAGAGCTAAACAGAGAATTCTCAACTGAGGAAACTTGAAGGACTGAAAAGCACCTAAAGAAATGTTCAATGTCCTTAGTCATCATGGCAATGCAAATCAAAACAACCCTGAGATTCCACCTTACACCAGTCAGAATGACTAACATCAAAAACTCAGGTGACAGCAGATGCTTGCGAGGATGTAGAGAAAGAGGAACACTCCTCCATTGCTGGTGGGATTGCAAGCAAGACTTTTTGAATCATTTATCATAGCAGCCGTAAGCAGATCATGGCCAGAGAAGTGTCATAATGTAAATAATTAAAAATATGCACAACCTTCAACCTGACTATATTTACACATATTTTTGAATCTAGAGATAAACTAAAATGTTGGTGTTTTTCTAGTAAATGATTTGTACTTTATGATTTGAGTCAGGAGAAAAAAGGATTTCTAGAAAGCAAATATTTTAGGAAATACTGAGATCTTGTTTTCTAAATTTACAAATCTTTTCTTACAATAGTCAACAATATGAAACTTATTTTATGCTCCCAATATTAATAAACAGTCTTATTTTGAAAATATGCATGTATAAAGATATGATCATATGTTATAGACTAGTATTTCTACTATAAATTTCTTTCTTTGGGGGCAATGGTCAGTTTGCCATGTAAAGCAATATGAGACTGAACTAGAAATTATATTCTTCCTTAAGCTCTTGTTGTGTATTGTGGTTCTTATGGTCTAGTCCAGTACCATAATCTTCTTTTACGAAGTCCACTCTTTATTAACATGTCTGAAAAGAAAAGATTAAAAAAAAGTTACCCTATGGAGTTACTTGCCCAAATTACATCTGCTACGTGTACAAGTTTGAACCTGTAAGTTTTGACATAGCTTGTCAGAGTAGAAGCCCAGGTAGGTCTTAAAACCAATGAGACTAAGAAGCCTGAAAGTTAGTTTTGGGTTACTAAATGGCGGTCGGGATTGCAGCAGAGGTTTCTTAGGACCCTGTAACGCCCTCAGGGCATGTTCACTGTTTTGTGGACACTTTCTTGACCTGTGCAATTGTTCACTTATTGTGGTGACCTATCAGCATAAGCACTTAACAAATAGTCCTTAAGTTTTGTTTTATTAATTCCATCTTAGACAGGCATTTCTTAGTTTTAGTGTTTTTAAAGTAGCCGACTGCACTTGCTACTTTTAAAACCTCAAAGCTGCCTTACATTTTATCACGTTCTATTCCAGCCTTTTCCACTCCTGGTGCAATTATTGTTGGCTTTTCCTCCTGGAAGCTTCTATTTCCCCTTCAATGCCTAGTTTTTCTTCATGGACATTTTCAGCTTTACTGTTTGCTTCCAGACTTTAGCATCAGAAACATACCCTCTATTTTGAGTTCAGAAAGCACATTCTTTGTCATTTTAAAAATGTGGAAGAAGATACATAAATTTTTTTTAGAATATTTCAATGTACCAAGACAGACTTTGCTAGATTCTATACTACTGTGTATTTTTTATGTATTGAAATAAAATCAAGGACAACAAAGGAAAGCACTGAAGATCTAAGAAACTGCGATTCTAACCTAGTAGGTGGTCGGATTCAAGCTAAACAACCGCTTAGCAGAATCTAAACAGCCAAGATTATGGGCAAACTGTCTTATTTCACACTTAATTAAACAGACTGGATGACAGATTATCAAGTGGGATCTTTAAAGTTTCAACCTTGCTTTTCATAATGCAAAGCTCCCAACCATATGGAGAAGTTTAGAGGTTATACAGCTGGAGAGGATGACCAATCAGTCTGACTGTAGCAGTGCTTGTCCAAGGGGAATGCCACTTAAAGGATGTTAGTGGGCAATTTTCCTTGGATTTTGAGCCAATGTAAGGTAAGAACCTCATTATTAATGGCTTCTACTTCCTAATGGGTCTAATATGTCACTCTGGATGTATGTGGCTCTTGCTAATGCTGTGATTATGTAACTCAATGAATTTTAGTAATTCACAGCTCCTGGGACAGGCTTAGCCTTTTCCCTCCATGAGTCAGACTGACAAATGTTTACAATGTATAGAGCACAATGTCTAAGCTTAAAAGAAATTGGCACTCACAGGCTAAGGTAAATTAGGTATGCGTAAATTTTGATGAAGAGCAGATGCGGTAAGTATGTAACAAGAAAACTGTCTAGGTCAGTGATGGAAACTCTCAAGGTTGAGTAGATTATTATTAGAGAGGAAGAGGGTCTGGGAAGGCACTGCTTTAGGTAGCAGAAGCAATAGGAGCAAGAGTCAGGGCACATTTTAGTGAATAGTAAGTTAGTCCCTGTGCCTGGGTGTTAGAGAATCAACATGTCTTACTTACTTATTGGGAGCCAGTCCTGGAAGCTAGGATGGGTTTCTCCTATTTACTAAGTTGTGAGACTGGGTTACAAAGCAAGTAACAAAGGACTTTTGCTATAGCTGCCCATGGTACAGAATGAAAGAATTATAGGTAATTGCTTTTTTTGATAGGGAAACTTACAACTACTAAACCTTCTAAGAGATGGAGCTGTTGGATAGCTTCATGGATGTTTGGATAAAACTTTGACCACAATGTCTTTTAACTTAGAATGTTATTTGAAAGTAGAAGCCCTGTCCCTGTAGTGACATCTTCCTCCCATCGGTTACAGATTTATTGACTATTTGCATAGCAAATTTTTACTTTTGAAATTGATCTTGTTAAAAATGAAAACACATGTGCATACACATACAAATAATGTTAAGGTAGTTGCTAGTGATTTTTTTTATATTAAAACTAATAAGCATATTGACTGCCAAGACTGTTATGTGGATTTTGGTTTGAGCTCTAACCATTTACAAAGGGTTTGCTATCATCGATCTTATTCTTACTATCAGAAAATGACTTGGTGAGCTGAAAAGTTAGCAGGTGGCTTCAGACACATATGAGATGTGAGATCATGGCATAATGTCTCACAAAAGAATCTAGAAAGAAAGGTAGTGCTGACATCCAATGACCGGCATCAGCAGACATCTGAACAGGGCTCTGTAGAAAGAGACTTGCAGATAAGAGACCTATACAATATAGACTCCCTTAGTCATACTTGGGGAACCTCAAGTTAGCTCAGGAGGCAGAATTAAGAACACAGACAGATCTTGAAGTACCTGGCACCTGCGGCTACTGCAAATAATTAGCAGAGCCCACCTTCTAAAGATATTAATAAAAGCATCCCACGAAAGGTCTGTTTCTGTCAGTTATTTTCCTATACATTTACTCTCAACCTTTAAGAAAATACTCCAAAGCATGCTGCCCACCAGGTAGAGGCGTCAGAGTCAGGATCAGTTTCTATTCACATGTGGAATCATCAGACTGTGAAGGCCAGGTTTTCCTACTAACTGGTGCAATCCATTATTTCTCATGAAAGTAAGATGCATGAATCCTGACACATGACCAAATCACTACTGGTTAAGACAAGACTTGCATGACGTCCAATATCTGTCTTTTATATGTAGAGCTATCAACAGAATTCAGATGCAGAATTCTCACAGAGAAAGCACTGTTGAATGGAATAGAGGAGACACCTTCATTCAGATAAACCAAACTAAAGTTCCAGAGTGTAATCTTGGAGAACGCTGTCTTCAACTTTTTCTTCACTGTGTGTATGGGGGGCGGGATGTAGGCAAGGGGAAGGAAATGATGCATTTGGCATGTTCTAAAGTGAGATATGTCATCACTTTCAATGACTTAGAGATTTGAAACAAATACAGCTATCAACACATAGGAAAGGGTTTATATTTAATATTGTTTCCTTTGGAAATTTCTGGTTTTCCAGCTAGGATTTGTTCCACCGCTAGGTTGTTTGGGTTCACTCTGATTTATTGCTGAGTTCATACATCTCTTGTCTCTTCTGTTCTAAGGGGAAAGAAGTCATTGATATTAGCCGTATGACAGTGGCAGCATGTGTCCCAGTGGATGATAACCCTGGCTATAGACTGTAAGCCTGAGTCTGCAGAGACTGACACACAGAGTACAATGACAGGAATTTAAGTAAGTGTGTCACAGAGCTCGTGTTTCCCTAGAGATAGCTGGGTGAATGGCAAGGAAATGCTCTGACGTTCTTAGTGATGTATTTAAAGCAGTTAGTACGCCCTCCCTCCCTCTGCTCCCTTGTTACATGGCCATTGCTATTTCTATTAAAAAAAAAAAAAAGGCAGTTTGAATTTGTACAAATGGATAATTCCATACTTGCAAGGGTGAGAAATGGTTCTTTAAAGCCAGTATTGACTTGATGATGGTAATAATAATAATAATAATAATAATAATAATAATAATAATAATAATAATGAAGTTCTGTCAGAATACGAGATGAAGAACACAATTTAAACACATTCCTTAAAGGCCCTCGTGCAGTTAGGTGAGCTTTCCTGAATAATGGGATAGATATTTCACTACAGTTAGCATTTGATCATGACTCTGAAAATAACAACTGAAAAACTGTGAAGTGGGTGTTCATATGGGTGCCTTATTAGAAGGACTGGTGTAGCTAGGCGGTGGTGGCACACGCCTTTAATCCCAGCACTTGGGATAGAAGAAGAACTGCTGTGTGGTAATAGCAATCATGACAATCACGAGCCTCAAGCCCACTAAGCTACAAGTCGAAAGCTGTACTCAAAGGAGTTTGTACTCAAGCCTGAACCACTCCAGTTATAATAGGCAGAATCTTCCAGACAGAACTTTCCAGACAGATGAACCTCCAAATATCCTTGTTTACTTATTTTCATTTTTATTATTATCAAACAATTCAAATTTAAGAATTTAAATTTTATATTCTTATCAAAAGAATTCTTAAATTTAAATAAATTTTGATCATATTATTCCCTTCCTCTAGCTTTGTCCAGATCCTCTCTTCATCCCTACCCATCCAATTTTATCTACTTTCTCAATAAACAAACAAAAACCCAATACAACAACGTCCCCCTCAAACCAATGAAACAAAATAAAATCACAACCTCTGGGGAGGGGGCAGAAACAAACCCACCAAACTGTAACCAAATAAAAGCACACATAAGAAGCTGTGGAGCCGCATCTGCCCTGGACTTGTTGACGTACCCAGTGACACTCTATTGGAGAGAACTGATTTTGAAAAATGCTCTCAGGAACATGCTGTGGCTGGCCTTGAACTCACTCTGTAGATTTGGTGGGCCTTGTGTTTGTGATCCCTCTGACTCAGCCTCCTCAGTGGCTGGAATTGAAAGGTCTTTGCCACCACCTGACCACACTACATATTTAGAGGTAAGAAATAATTTAATTGTGGGAGTATCTATGCACCACATGCATACCTGGTACCCTTGGCTGTCAGAAGTGGGAGGTTGCAATTCCCTGGAACTGGAGTTACAGATGGCTGTCAGAAAACATGTGGGTGCCGGGAACTCAATCTTGGACTTTTGCAAGGGAAACAAGTGCTCTTAACTACTAAGCTAACTACTGAGCTGTCTCTTCAGCTCCTATTAGATTTAAAAGATAAATCCATATGTACCTTTGACCTTTAAAGATTGTTTTCATCTGTGGTCATAATCCTTTCACTATTAATTTGCAAGAGCTATTTCTGCATGGTGAATGCCAACAGAGATTCTACTTTATTATTTTCATCTAATCTGTGGCATCACTATTTTTTCCTGTAGTAGGGATTACAATTAGAGTCTTCTGCATGCTAGACAAGTGTTCTGCTAGCCCTACACTATAAACTTATTATTCTTTCCTGATTTTAATTGTATACATCTTTATAAATGCATCTGGGGACGATTAGAACGAACTTCTAGAAGCAAAATATAGCTTAATTTTTAGCCCTAAATATAGTTTTTTTATCCACCCCGAGACCATGTGTTGAATAACATATTCATGCTGAACCAAACCTCAAAGGAATATTGAGTTAGTTAGACAAAAACTCCCAAAAGAAAATAAAGACCAGACGAGAAGCAAAGAGTGTCTTTTCTCAGCGAAGAGACACAGACTTGTAGATTTCTGTCAGGGACTGCAGAGAGGTGAGAGATCAAAGAAGGACCAACAATGGGACTGAAATTCAGGCCACATGAGGTGCTGATCTTGAAGATCTGAATATCTTGTGGTGAGCTACATGTAACTATTCACTGTGATCTTGCCTCTTGGTGTTTCCCGGTGTTGACCATATCAATCAATTAGGAGACAAAGTATAGAAGCAGAGCAAGTTGCAATAAGCTATTGCCATAAATGAGGGGATTTTATATTACATAGAAACCTTGGGAAAGAGGAACAGGATGAATTTATGATAGGCAGTGTCTTAGTTAGGGTTTTATTGCTCTGAACAGACACCATGACCAAGGCAACTCTTATAAAAAACAACATTTAATTGGGGCTGGCTTACAGGTTCAGAGGTTCAGTCTATTATCATCAAGATGGGAGCATGACAGTATCCAGGCAGGCATGGCACAGGAGGAGCTGAGAGTTCTATGTCTTCATCCAAAGGCTGCTAGTGGAAGACTGACTTCCAGGCAACTAAGATGAGGATCTTTTATGCCCACACCCACAGTGACACACCCATTCCAACCAGGTCACACCTATTCCAACAAGACCACACCTTCAGATGGTGCCACTCACTGGTCCAAGGATATACAAACCATCACATGCAGGAATTACCAGGTATGAGATTATTAGTGCTGAGTGACATCATATAAACCAAAGAGGAAACACTTCCTAAAAGAAGCAATAATGACAAATAGTTAATGAGAGATGCTGTGTGCAAGACAAAGAATGAGTTTCATTTTTTTCTGGTAATGTAGGGGAGGGGTCAGTCTACTGTGTCAGAACCTTGCAGTTGAGTGGTGAGACAGAAGCATACTCTAGTGGGATTTCCATCTTTCATCCTCCTTGGAATGTCTGCAATTCACATAGATACCATAGAACATAGAAGATGCCTATCCCCTCTTTCCTGACCTCAGTGTTGGGCTCAGAGTAAACTTCTCAGCAGTTAGGCCAATTCTCCACAATACAGCAGTTTATCCATGTTCATCACCAGGACCAAGATAAACCAATGGGTTCTTTTCCCTGGGCCTTAAACATGTATTTTAACAAACAGAGTGTAAGTCCCTCTGGATGGTAAAAACTACGATGCACTGGATTTTTACTCCTTACCAAAGTCATATATTGAAACATCACTCTCCAGTGTGGTCACATTTCATGGTGAGGCCTTTGTGAGGGGATTAGGTCATGAGGGGGAGTTCACTAGAATGAGATTGACACCTTATGGGTGACTGAGGAGTCGGGGTTGTCTCCTCTCACTGTGTGAAGACAGAGAATATACTGAAGCTTGTGGATTTGAAAAATGCCCACTTCAGACAATGAATCTGCCAATGTCTTGGACTTGAGCTTCCTGTCCCACATAACTACATTTATTTTGTAGGTCATATACCACTCTGATCACAGCATTATGATGTACCAAGATAGAAGTAGCAATGTTCAGAGGTGCCAACACAGCACTGTGCACCATCTAGCTCAGAAACCTGCTTTCCTGCTGCATGAAGAAATCTTATGCGTATCACAAAAAGCTAAGCCAACCTTGAGAAGAGGTGTAGAGTGTAGCTGGAGTCCAGGGTTCACTCTGGGTACATCCTGTGGGTTTGAATGCATGTATTGTATGCATTTATTCAAGGCTGCTGCCTTTGGTGTCTTCATCTTGCTTTATCACTGTTCTTCTTCTAAGTCCACGATGTGCCCTTTGCTCTACATTCCTGGAGCATTTTCCCCTTAAGACATGAATAAGCCCTCATAAGATTGTCATTTCTGGTCATTGTCAAAATACCAGACTGTCTGGTGCAGACTCATTGGAAGTACTGACTTCTGTACACAGTCCCCAAACCAGCCCTCCTGTGAACATTCTCTTATTTCCCTCAAAGACTTGTGGATACTGTTCCACCTCCTTTTCAGGTTGCTAGTGAGAATCCTTTGAAAAGCCATTTTCATTGTCCTGAAACTTATATCTTTGGTATTAATATTCCTTCCGTGTAAAAAGCCTTTAATCCTAGTCCCATAGCATCTGTCATTGTACTGTTAAATAGAGTTACTTTGCCACACTAAATATTCTCTCTGCATTGTCTGCTCTTTACTCTTTATTCTGGCAACCATCCTGACTCTACAATTTTAGCATTTTCTGAATACCATATAATAGTCAGATTTTCTAGATATTGATCTTTTTCCATTATAAACATACATTTAAGCTTCCCTCGTGTATTTTCATGGTTTGATATTTCATTTGTTTGCATTATAATAATAAACCCACCTACCACACCTTAATCCCTCTCCCTCCCCCTCCCCTCCCCCTCCCCTCCCCCTCCCCTCTCTTCTCTTCTCTTCTCTTCTCTTCTCTTCTCTTCTCTTCTCTTCTCTTCTCTTCTCTTCTCTTCTCTTCTCTTCTCTTCTCTTCGTATGAATACTGGCATGGGTGTATATGCACCACATGTGTGCCTAGTGCCTACAGAAGACAGAGAGATCATTGGATCTCCTGGACCCGGAGTTACAGATGGTTTTATGAAGCTCTGTGTGGGTCCTGGAAAGGGAACTCAGGTGCTTTTAAAGAACAGTTAGTGCTCTTAACTACTAAATTTTCTCATCAGCCCCAAACCGAACTTAACATGTTCAGTTGCTAAAGAAGATAAAGTTGTAAACATCCAGGATTGATTGTTTTGTGTGTGTGTTAAGCAGCATTACTGGATTATGTTTGGAGAGTATGGTTAGTTTTATATGAAACCGTCCAATGGTTGATCAATGTGCTGTTTTGAACCCCTACTGATGGATGAGTATTCCTGCTGCTCTACATTTTTTTCAACAAGATTTGTTACAGTGCAGAAAATAAGAGACTGCAGAATGCTCAGGCTTAAAGGAAGCAAATATACTGCCTTCCACCCCCAGGCTTGGGGATCACTGAAGGATAGCGGTAAAATGAATGCAAGAGCAAGAAGTATTAGATAACAAGAAGACATTTTCTGGACATAGCAGGGCAGCTGCACATATGAGCTCACAGTGGTTCTGAAAGCATGCAAACACAAGCCAGCCTGAATCCCAGGATGGACAGAGGAGTTGGGCACACCATGGGACTGAGGGCAGTTATTAGGTGCTGGGAGAGGGGGAGACAGTTTTCTCTAAGGGTGTAGCCACTCATAAATCAATCATCCTCCATTGGAAGATCACAGATCTAAGAATATTTGGGCAGCATAAATTAGTCTTGAAGGGTTTAAAAAATAAGGACACAAGATTAAATAGGTAGGGAAGTGGAATGGATTCAGGAAGTTGGAGAGGGGGATGAATATTATCTAAACATATTACACAAAACTTTTAAAAATCTAGTCAGGAAAAGGAAAATAATAAATTAGAACATGATTGGTATTTCTGTAATGGTCTCCATCTGCTGCAAAGAAGCTTCTTTGGTGAGAGATGAGAACATTTATCTGTGGGCATCAGGACAAGTATTCAGAAATAATACTGGTCTAGAAAGAGCCTTATCAGGTTCCGCTCTGGGTCCCATGACCTTGTCAGCCATGGGGAAGTTGGTCAGAACTACAGTATCACGCTTGAATTTCCACCCATTGAGCAAGAGAGAGGTGTGAGTATCTTAAAAGTGTCCAGAAAGGTCGACGAAGAAGACCTACCCAGTAGGGAAGCTCATGGAGAAAATAAACTATATGCTCTCTGGATAATGAAGGAAACTGGTTGGCAAGAATCCAGAGGAGTACATTGGACATATATCAAAGGCAACATTCTGGAAAAACCGATGAGTATGGGTAGACTAGGGAAGAAGGCCGAGGCAAAATAGGTAGAGGGTTAAAAAGAAGAGTAAAGCCAAGGTTCCAAAAGAACAAGTTTACCCAATAATAGGGGCTGAGAAGTATTCATGGAATTGCATATACAAGTCGCTCTGAGAATCCATAAACGGCTTCTTCACACCACAATCACAGATTTCAAAGAGACTCACAAATTAGCTCAAACTTTATCTATCTGATTATCCAAGTGTTCAAGAAAAGTGAACAGGTGGGAAAGATTCTGTGCAAAAAGCTAATCTCTCTCTCTCTCTCTCTCTCTCTCTCTCTCTCTCACACACACACACACACACACACACACACACACACACACACGCAAACTACTATACTTTCTGTTTTACAGACAAAGTGTTCTGGATGATGAAAAATTTTAATTGAGACTCTCTAAGATGATATATCTGTGTTTTTTAAAACAGAAAGCCAATTTTATCCTTAATCTCATGATGCCCTGAGCCTTGGATGCTGTTTGTCAAATCAAGGGGCCCTTGTAAGTGCTGTGTAGGTTAATATTGTAAGCTCTGCTAAGACAGTCGCTTGTATAGATGTGCTGGGGAGGCCATGGCCCCAGGCAAGCTACATTCCTCTGAGGTTGACACAAGTAAGGCTTTATGGGAAGTACTCTAATAGTTAGTAGCCACAGAGTGAAGGCATCTGAAGCTATCTCAACACAGGCAAGCTCAGTCCTCAGTAGGCAATGGCATCTCAAATGACTGAGCTCCAAACTATGAGAAAAAGATGGATTTCATATTTTTCAACAATTTTATTATTTAGTTACAGATTTGTACAAATATATTTAACAGCTAAAGGATGTTACCCTGAGAACATCGAATAGTTGGAGGGTTTTTTTTTTTTTAAATTCCATGTTGCTTAGGAGGAACTGTAATCACCAATCTCAAGGAAGCACAGACCCAGCAAATGCCTTCACTCAAATCTGAAATAATCAACTTCCGAGTAGTTGACATTATTAATTTCATCAGACTAAGTAATTATCATATTGTATTTTAGGATGAAAGATGGGCATAAGATGAAAAGTAAGTATACCATGTTTTAGAATGAAATATGTAGACATATATTATAATTCACATGTTTCACTACTCAGCAGCAGAACACATCTTCAGGAAAATAACTGTGTCTTAAAAGACTAGCAGACTAGAATGCACAAAGAAGAGTATCTGGTACCTTTAGGAATCAACACAGCATCTTCAGGTGATCAAGGAGGCTGTGCTTTCTAATAGCTGTCAAATTAGGGAGGAATGACGTTAGTAATTTGGACCCCGAATGAAACACTTTAGAAGTCAGAGGAAGTAGATGAAAGGTCTCCTAGGACAGCCAATGTTAGTACAGGATGATGGCCAGTGTATCGAGCATCCCAGGGTGGATCTGGGAGATTTTACAGGGACATTAGACAGGAACACTTTCAAAGTGTGGGAACAAGTACCAGACACTCGCGTTATTTGTGTTGGAGTGACTCTGACCACGAGACAAGAAAAGGAAGCACAGATATACAAACCAGCTCAGAGGCATGCATGGCAGAGCATGCCTGTATTCCCAGCATTTGTGACCCAGAGATAGGACGGTGGATATTGGAGGTTGGCTTGGGCCACATAAGACCATCTAAACAGAGCAAATCCCCAAGCATGGACACAAAATCCCTGACTAATAAATGAACAAGAATCAGTTCTTACGGGGAAAATATGAACTATTTCTAATTTTTCTTTAATTAGGTCTCAGGTTTTTTTAAAAAAGTTTTTATGGTCACCCTTCTTAACCTTAAACATATTTTAAATTTCATTTTATAAAGAATTTCACACATCCAAACATAGAGCATCGTAATGAACCCCAGTGTGCTCTGCGCTCAGCCTACTTTTTTCATCCTGTTAGCCCCGTGGAATCACTGCTTTTGTTCAGTATTTGCTACCCCAGCTTTGTGTCTTATTTCTTTCTTTGCTTGCTTGCTTGTTTATAGTAATAACCCTTAACGCCAGCCCTACTCTCTTCATACACAGCACCTTATTACCAAGCTACAAACACTAGGATGAGCAGCAGATTTCTGGATGTTGCTCTGTGTGTATAATTACAACGGCAGACTCACTAAACTGCAATTTCCCATACCCCTCTCTTCCCACAGCCTCGGGCAATAACCGTTCTATTGTCTGTCTGCTCGTATACTTTGAACTGTTTCAGGTGCTTCATGTAAGAGAGGTCCTGTTGTATATGTCTTCTTGTGAAGAACAGATAACTTAGAAAAGGTATTCTTCAGAACTATCCATGCTATCATGAGCAACAACAGTATTTCCTTATTTTTCAAGGATGAATCCATTGTACATGTATATGTTTTATCTGTCATTGCATCGACGGGGGACAGTCTTCCTCTAGCTTGTGCTTATTATGAATTAGCCTGCAATGAATATGGGAGGAAAGATACCATCTGGTGACCCGAAGTTAATTTAATTTCATTTGGGTAGATATCATAGATATGCAATTCTATGGCTCGTCTCAGTACATACTGTTTTCCATTGCAGCTGTAATACGTTATGGTCCTCTTCAAGGACATCAGATTTTGGGCTTTCACATCCCTATCCACACTTCTTGTCTTTGGTCTTCTCGGTAGTAAGTACACTCGTAGTCAGACAGAATGACACTATAGTTGGATTAGATAAAGGACCTTTTTATATTCCTTCTGGTCATTTAAAATCTTTGGACAACTGAAAATCCCATTCTCTTCCGGATTTTAAAACCTGAACAGCTTTTTAGGTACTGAGTTTGAGAGGTTCCTCATATATTTTGATACCCAAATCTTGTATCAGATTTGCAAATATTCCTTTTTGTTTATGGGCTGCCTTTTTATTTTCTGATAGTTCCTTTTTCTCTGCAGAAAAATTTTTAGCTCTCTATATTGTCCCTTGTCTGTTTTTGCTTTTCTTGCCTATGCTTTGGGTATTGTTTCCAACACACCATTGCTAATTCAGTTACCTGCGTGGTTTCAGTCTTTGGCATTAGAATATTGTTTCCCTGTTGTAGGACATGTGGGACTGTGTTACCAGACAGACATAAGGACTGACAAGGTTGGGCTCAGATCCCGGGAATCTCAGAAATCTGAGATTCCCGGGATCTGAGCAGAAGTGGAGCCACTCTCTACCTGTCTGTGTACCTGCTCTGGAAGCATGACACCCCAGCTGAGGACCTTGGGCACTAAGTCACATAGCATTAACACCTGGAGATCTCCATGCTAATGAGGTATCTAGATATCCCTGCTCCTTCAGCCAATTTGCTTCCCTTTCTGGGTATTCCTTCCACAAAAGATATTTAATACAATAAAGTATATGCATTTACATGCACCATCAAATAACCAGTATGAACAAGCAAGGTCCATCTCTGAGAGCTGCTTCTCTAAGGACTGCCTCGGGGAAGGTCTTTGACTAAAGAGCCGCATCTAAGACTCCCGAATAAGGCCATCTCCCCTCCCATCTGTAGGTACAGTTGGCCTTGCTCTCAATCAGAGAGGATTCATTCTCCTGGGCTCTGTTTCCCCTTCCTGCCTGCTGAACGGACACCATCAGGGGAAGCAGAGACCGGTGGACATCCATTCCTGACTTTCCCTCCCGACTCCCTCTCTTGTTGATACTCTGTGGTGCCCAGGTACCCAGAAAGGAGACCAGGAACCCTGTTTAAGACTTTGGCCTGCTTCCTCCCAGTGGGGTGCAGATGGCACCCAGGTGCCCTCCCCCCAGCAGAGAGGAAATATGTAGGGCCACACCCTAACACTATTTGTTAGAGAAAGTATTTTTTCCGTATTCCATATTCTTGTTACACTTGTTGAAGATCAGTGTGATTTACAAATACAAGTTGTTATCTGAGATTTAGACACATCTTCAGTTGGAGGTGCTATTTTTGGAGCTCCTATTTGAGTCCTTGCTGAATTAAATGGATCACCGGGAATAGGTTTAATGGTTTATAGTCAGGCCTATTCTGACCTGAGCCACTACTTCCTGATCTACTGGGATCTTCCAAGGAGGCATCCTCCTGTTCCCACTACCAGGGACCACCTGCCACCATGCCTTAATTGCCATTATGGACCTTATGCCTCAAACCAGGAGCCAGGGTACAGCTGTGCATGCTTCTTGTCATGTGTTTGGTCACAGATCATAAAAGTAACTCATGCTGAAGTGCATCGCCAACACTCTTGATAGCGGCCTATGAATGAGACATGGCCCCGTGGCAGCTCAGCAGAGTGACTCAGGCCGCGCTCCCAGGAATTCCTTAGACTGTTTAGTTTTGTGGAACTGAACTGGCGCTGGCCCTGTGTTTTCCAAAACACTTGATGGACTTGGCGAAGCATCTCTTCCCACTCTCAGTCCACCCATTTAGTTTCTATTACCATGTGAGCTCCTCTCACTCTAACTATAGACATAATTAACAGTGAAATAAGTGTCTATAGACATAATTAACAGTGTCTAATAAATGAAATTGAATTGGTCTTGAACTAGGCTTCACAGTAGCTAATTTGACTAATTCGAAGAAGAATTTTTCAAAAGAGCCAAACTCAAAAAGCCATAGAATGATAATTTTAAATTAAAATTGTGGAAGAAATGGCTCATGAGTGTCTGTTTGGATGTTCTTTTTCCATGTTGCCTTCTAAAAATAAATCTTGGAACTTCTTTAACACAAATGGTCTTTCAACATAGATAAGCAGAGTTCTAGCCAAGGTTGTTTCAACAGTAGAATTATAGTTCATACTCTCATATTTATGCTTTCTTTAGAGACCATGTAGCCAAAATTGTGACATTTGTGCAGTTTTCTATCAACTGTATTGGAAAAGAATTATGTAACCTCAATAGTTTGAATTCCCAAATTGCCAGCAAAAATTTTTTAAATAATATAGCTTATTTAAGACATAGGAAATCCTTTAAGTAGTGCATGCACTAAAAAGTGCAGTTCAACAACCCTAGTTTGTGTTTTAAAGACTTCCCTCGCCAACAACATTTTACAAGGGTTTTAATAACTGGAAATTATCTTTGGTGATGTTTGTCCATCTGTATTAACTTGGAAGAGGAAAAATTAACTTAAAATTTTAATTAGTCTTTATGTGTCTATTTGAACACTGAGTCCAGGTACCTGTGGAGCCTAGACAAGAGTTTTGGATCCCCTAAACCTCTTGGTATAGGTAATGGTGAGCCATCCATCATGGGTGATGGGACCCTCACTTAGGGGTCTTCTACAAGGTCAACATATGTTCTTATCTACTGAGCCATCTCTAGCTCTTTAACATTTTTTAATAAAACTACTTTTAGGGGTCTTTTAATATAATTTTGGAACCAAGTATAATAAAAAAAACCCATTTACAATAATGACAACAGAAATGTGGAGGTATTACAAGTTGATTATCTCAGCTTGTCCTTTGTCTTTCCATGTTTTCTATAATCTAGTTCCTCTACCTCTGCTATAGCTGGGAAAGCTAAGTAACTCCACATAGCGAGTAGGAGGGAAGAGAGACCCTGCAGCAAAGGCTAACCATCATTAGCATGACACAATCAGCACTTTTCTAGTTAAACCTTGAATTCTCAAACCTTGAGTTCTTTAAACCTTGAGTTGGCCTTATTTTTTTAATGAATTAATTTACATCCCAAATGTTGCCCCTTCCTTGTCTCCCTCACAGTCCCTTCCTCATAACCCTTCTTCTTTGAAAGGGAGAGGTGTCTCCTGGGTATTCCCCCACCTGGCAGGCACATCAAGTCTCTGCGGGGTTAGGCGCATCCTCTCCAACTATGAAGTTGGATTTATAATCCAGAATACAAGCTCAAGAGAATAGGCCAGCTATTGCTCTGTACTAAATTACTGCCTACAATCAACTTCCAATAGACTACTTGCCACAGAAAACAAATATATATATATATATATATATATATATATATATATATATAAAACAAATAAAAAGCATTTCTCATTAAATCAACACAAATCTAATTCTCTATTGTTCAAAACTTACTTCATTTCTGGCAGGTGTATCTGAAAAGTGCAACTGACCCAGGAAGAGAACACTCACAACATAATGCTTAATATTCTTCAATGCACATTGTAAATTCTTTTCTAGAAGGCTAGCTTTTAGTATGACTGGCTGATTGGCCCTGTTTTGCTGTTCCTCCTTGCTGTGATGTTTGCCTCTGTGGAGCTATGTAGATGTTCATCTGAGTTTGCAGCCTGAGCCAGGTCATCTGGGTGAGCTGCCTCTGCCTGCAGGCCCCACTTTTCTCAGGACACCACCCTGATGGCCCTTTTCTACCTCACCTGACATTCGTTTCTCCTTAGGATTCTCATCCAATGCATTTTAGTTAAATATGAAACAAAAAAGACAGTCATGAACATGACTCAAGTTCATCCCTAAGTTCATGAAGAGTTGTATCTAAACAAGAAATTGCCTTTTATGTAAAATGACAATCTCCTTCTCTCTCCTTCCTTCTTATCCCCACCTCTTCAGTGTGCGTGTGCGTGTGCGTGTGCGTGTGCGTGTGTGTGTGTGTGTGTGTGTGTGTGTGTTTTGGTGATTGAAACATTGGACCTCATAGATTCTAGGCAAGGGCTCTACCACTGAGCTACACTCTCAGACGCTCTTTTGGTTTTTAAATGTTATTATTAGCTCATAAAGCAGAAGCCTATGTATGACAAGCCTGGTATATTAAGCAACATTAAGAATATCTATCCTCTTGGTCTGGTTGTATAACTCAGTGAGTTAAGATACTTGCCACTGGGTCAGATCCTGATCTGACTTCAGTTCTCAGGCCCCATTGAAAGGTTAGAACTGACTCTGGCAAGTAGTCCTGTGGTCTATAGACAGTGCACGGGCAGGCATGCTTGTGAGAGTGCATGTGTGTGCGCATGCGCACACACACACACACACATCACACACACCACACAGACACACATCACATACACACACCACATAACACACACACACACACACACACACACACACACACACACACACACACACCCCACAGTTCATTAGTTAGGAAATATAACTTGTTTTATGAAAGAATTATTTTTCTTCTTGAGTTTTATATTTTCTCTGGATTTTGAACATTTTGGTATTGAGTAATTATAACAGCTCATGTTAACTGCAGATTTACTTCATAAAATATTTCAAATTTATGTCATACTTGGTATTAAGAATAATGTTATATCATATATAGTATTTCCTCCTATCTATGGCTGAGAACAAAGTGTTGAAAGATTCATTTATTAACTCTTGTTTTTATTCAGTAGATATGCCTTGAACTTTTATGCCATTCTGAGCTCCCGGGAAAAAGAAAGTTACAGGAGATAAACGTTTTCCGGCCTCATATAATTTATGTTGAATGGCAGAGTTAGCAATAAGTAAAAAACTGTTTTACTAATTTTAAGAAAGGAAATATACATGCATGTTTTGCATTAAGGAGGGCTGAGAGTGTTATGTGGGGCGTCACTGGAAAGTCAGGTGACCCTCGAATCTTCTGTGCTCTGAGCTAATGCACGGGCCGCACTGCATACTTTTCATTAACAAGAAGTTGCCCAATAGATGAAACCACACTCATTTCCCCTAAGCCTCACACCCCTCCTGCGCCTGGATGCAGTGTCAGGGTAACAGGCTGCTGCTTCCCACCAGACTCTCACACCACAGAGATGCCTTCAGCTACTTAAATCCTTCACACTGAGAAGAGAAAGGACTCTCGCTGGCCCCTCAAGTGTGAAAGTTTGATTCAGCCCGCGCTGCTAAAATCTCTATCAGTTATAACGTAAATGCAATTTAATGAGATTTCCTGCATCACTACTTCATTTTGTAAAAGATTAAGCACCTTTCACATGAGAAGAATATTTTGACGATATTTGCTGGAGACGAAGAGAAGGAAAGTGACTTGTGTGGGCATGTCTATGGTGAAGCTGTAAAGTCGGAGACTAACCAGGGTTGCCGCTTGCAAAGGCCATTTGTTCTTTCTCCTCAGAGCAGTAAAAGCAGCTGAGAAAATGGGAGTCCGGCATTTCTAGAGGGTTGTCATAGCGACAGGAGTTTGGTACAATACTGTCTATTTACTCGTCCCGACTCTTGGTTACCTCCCTCGTGACCCCGTGGAGCCTGAGGTAATGCATTCTGCACGGTAGCTGGGGTCTGAGGAGGTTCTAAGAACTTGCGGACAATTATGCATTGTGTTTCATTATTCATCACAGTGGGGTAACGTGAATCCCTCTGATGTCCACTGCAGGCTGATCTGAGGCCCCTGTTCACAAGGGAAGTCATGAGGAACGTGTATGCTGTTTTCAAAGCCTTCCCTACCTCCACCATTCTCCTTCGACTCGACAGGAATAATGTGTTTATGATGAGAAACGACTGTCCTGCTTTCTAGAGCTTGACTCTGTTCCAGACCATTGCTTTTTGTACACAAAGTGCCTCCCGCTATCAGAGAGTGGAGATATTTGCTCTGGACTACTTTATCATCTTCAAACCGTCACTGGCAGAAATGTGTGTGTGAGGTCAGCGCATTCATTCCACCAGCACCAGAAGCTAGCGCGTATCTGCGGCTGTAAATAAACAAGGGGCACGATGTTAGAAAAAAAAATGTTGGGGTTCTGACCTGCGCAAAGTCGACTGGAATGTTTCCCTAGTATTTATCCTCTGCTTTTCCAAGCTTTGTATAAACATGAATTTCCAGAATTTTTTAAGAACTGACGCTGATGAAAAAAATTCAGTCTTCTAATGAGTTTGTAAAACACATCAGATTTAATTGTTGAATACTATAAAAACAACAACAACAACAATAACAACAACAATGTGAACAGAAAGAAAAGGTGCATGTGCGTATTGAAGCAGCTTCAAAAAGAACTTTTCATTTTTTTTGTTATTTTTCATCATCAATACTAGAACAAAGACATATTTTATATGCATATTTAAAGAGTTGAAGTAGACGCTTACACTGCAAGAAGCTTAAATTCCAGACTTACTCAAAAGATGAGGAGTGTTGGATGTAAGATATGAATACCAAAGATTCTGGAACAGTCCAAGGCCCTGCTGACATTTTCTTGGTAAAGGAGGAAGATTGACAGTGAGCATAGCTCAGTTGTGAGTGTGTGACACTCAGTCACACAGGATCAGCTGAGCAGATACATCAGGGAGGTGACAAGACTTGTAGGATTGTCACCACATTTTAGGCATCCATTACATATCTTGGATATTAACTCTTTCTTAGATATGAGGATTGCAAATAGCTTCTCCCTCCCCCTCGAGTTTCTTGCCATTCTGTAGATCATTCTGGTTGCTATGCAAAAAGTATTTTTGCTGCTGTTATTTTTTATGATACAACCCACTTACCTATTTTGTTGCTTCCATTACCCATTCTTATGATATTTTATTAAAGAGACCATCACCAAGACCACTGTGAAGGTTTTTTTTTTTTTTTGTATATTTTTCTTTTAGGAGCTTTGTAGGTTCAGATCCTACAGTCTAATCTTACATCCATTTTGAGTTCATATTGAAAGAGATGGGTACAGCTTCATTCTTTTTAGTAACAACACCCAGTTTTCCCAGTATCCATTATTGAAGAGACTCCCCACCCCCACCCCATCCCCACCCCCACCCCATCCCCACCCCCACCCCATCCCCACCCCCTGTGTATTTTGGTGTCCTGAGGGAGACTCACTAGCCTCAGGTGTGAGGCATTATTTGCTAAGCTCTGCATTCTGCTCTGTTTCTGTGGGACTTTGTGTCAGGAAACACTGCTGTGACCACATAGCTTCATCAGATCGGGCACAGAGTAGCATAATACCTCTACTATTGCTTCATTCATGATTGTGTTGCCTGTCTGTGATCTTCTGTGGCCTCATGAGAATTTTAATATTGCTTTCCTATTTATGTAAAGTGTATCCTTGCGATTTGGACAGGGACTGCTGTGAATCTGTAGATTGCTTTGGGTTTTAACACTAACAGTAACAGTAATTCTTATGGTTTTTGAACCCAGGAACTTTCTTTCTGCTTGCCTTAATCTCTTTCACTAGTGTTTACCCTCTTCAGCATCCATCTCTTTATTTTACTCTTTTAGATTTGTTCCCATTTTACTGGTTTTTGGTGAAAAGCGTGAGAATTTTCAAATTTCCTTTATTTGTCGCTGTTACTCTTCCTTCACATCTGCAGGCCTAGCGCAGAGATGATGCTGAGGAGGTGGTAGGTTCTTCATGGTTCTTTCACAGGAGAAATGGGTATCTGCTGATATAAACAGCATAAATGATAAGGAGAATCAGCTTGGTAATTTCATTCTGGATGGTTGTGGTAATGGGAGAATGGAGATATTACACAAGAAATGGGGCAGAAAACAGAAAGACTAGCCCAGGACCTGAAATGTAGAAGTAACTTAGGTTTCATTTTAGAAACAAGAGGCCCATAGATTGCAGTCCTGGATGGCTAAGCTTATGGTGACTTTATTTAGGCTATGGTCTGGCAACATTTTAATTATCTTGTCCTTAAAAACACTGCACAGTATTTACACAGATGGCTAATCATTTGTCTATGCATCCTGGGTCTACTTTAATCGTTTTCGTAACATTTATATAAAAAAATCACATTCTAATGTCATAGACATTTGCTATCCTATACATCAAGTGAAGGAAGATGAGGACAAGGAAACAGCAAGGAGAAAACTGGGGACACGAATGAAAGGAGGGAGGGAGAAGCGAGAATTCACGGTTTTCTTTGACCAATGAGAGCTAGCTACTTTGAGAGAGAAGACTAGGAAATTGTATGCTCACAACCTGAGAGAAGAAAAGGTGCGCATGCGTGCGTGCATGCGTGCCTGTGTTGTAGCGCTGGGAACTGATCCTCCGGCCTTGTACACATGAGGTGACTTTTCCAGCACTGGCTACCCCCCCGCCCCCCCATGCCCCCTTCCCAGGTTCTCTTGGCCCCAAACGCTTCTATCCTTAGTGAGTCCTTGTGCAGTATTCGTTTACTTTATGAGGCCGATCTCATATCTCTCAGACTTCAAACACTCCAAGGAGAATGATCTTGAATGTCTGATGATCTTGCCTGCACCCACAAGTGGAAGATACGTGGCTTATACTACCTGACCCTGCTAGAAATGATTATCCTGAGGAAGGTGAGTTCGTCTGTGGACACCCGAAGATCTCACGACAGGAACAAGGAGGCGATGGGTTTGAATGAGAGGGGTGTGGACCACATGGGAGGATTTGGAAAGAGGAAAGAAGAAATGTCATTATAATCTCAAAAATAAAATTTATTATTGAATTACATAATTCAATACTTTGAGGTTTAAAATTTTCTTTCAAACTGCTTAAAGAGAAGGTACAGTAGCTTGTATGGAAAACTGTGACAAATACAAAGTTCTTCACACAGTAGGAGCTTTGGATATATTTCTTTAAAATCAAGGTATTATTTTCATCATCAACTGCAGCATCGATTGCCAATGAGAACATTAAAACTTTGGCCTTAATACTGTGGGATTTAATTAGTTTTGTATTATTGAAATTAATTTTTTTATACAGTATATAACCATCATGGTTTCCTCTCCCCCATCTCCTCTCATATCTTCCCCACTGCCCCACCCATCTTTAGACAACAAACAGGCAAATAAAAAAAAATAAACATAATAACTGTGGATTTGAAATTTCTTTTGGAGTATGAGAAATATGTTTTAAATGACTGTATCACAAAGAAAATTGGTTAATGAAATTATGAAGTGAAAATATGAAATGAAATGATGAAAAATGAAAGTTATTAGGCAATGGGCTGAGTACTTGAAAGATTTGAATTGTCAGTCAGCTAAATGTTAAGGTGAGGTAGCTAGAGCCCTGCATCCTATCAGACATCACTATCTGGATGAGGTAGCCCTCGCTCTCGCCCTATCAGACATCACCATCTGGATGAGGTAGCTAGAGCCCTCGCCCTATCAGACATCAGGATCTGGACAAGCCGGAAAAGCTGGAGTTTAGACAGTTTCTGAGAACCTTTCCTGAGAATGTCCCTGACATGTCCCGGGGCTTTGGGACATTTTCTGGGTGACACAGCATGAGAAATATCAGCTCTGCGAGCACGCAGCACACAGGTGCCCTTGTAAATGACAAAATGGTGGTTCGGAGCTTCATGGGAGAAAACACTAACCATGGAAAACTCTTCCGTCTGTATGGAGGAGACAGATTTAAATTGCTATGGAAACAAAAGGGAGTGGCATTTCGGAGGGGAACTTTATCACAGGAGCTGTCTATTATGACAAAAGTTTTGGAGCTTTAGTAAAAAGAATGATTGGCTTCAATTACTGAAGAATGCACACATATATCCAAAACTGTGTAATATGACCAGAATGTCAAAGCTCTTGTAAAATGAGCAGATTTGAGGTCACAGATTTGGAGTTTAAATCCCAGAAGGACATTTATTTCTTGTTATTGGGCTATACAGGCCACAACCTACATGAAGGCCACACAGCTCAAGTGCTTCTCACAAAAGACATACATATGTAACCAATACACAGAAAGGGCTCCCTGCTCCCTACTTCCTACTGGCTCCTTACTGTTTGGCTGATTTCCACTACCAAAAATTGAATTAAGTCCTCTATCCCCTTTTTTCCAGTATTATTGTTCAGTGTGCTCTTTTTGCAGTTGATTTCTTCTGCTCCATATAATGTTTACATGGCTGACTTGTGTTGTTGTGTCTAGCTGTAGTCTAATGGGTTTCCTCCCTAATTATATTTATACAATTTATACAATCTACATTTACATTTAATGCACATCTGGGCCACTTGCACGTTTTGCTTATCTGGAGTGTTCCTAGGAACGTTCTTGGTTATTCGCTTTTTAAACATCTGAATTCATTTGTGTTGGCCTGCTAGGAAGGCTAGCCGAAACAGTGAGGCTGAGGGAGCTTACACAACGGAAATCAGTTATCACAGTGTTCTGGAGAATGGAGTGCAGAGTGAACAGGTCAGCAGGTTTGATTCCCCCCCCCCCCCCCCCAGCATTCTCAGGATCCCTGCAAGTTTCCTGTGTGCTCGCTCCTGGCGTTTCTTCCTTCCCTCAACTGAGAGCAGATCCGACAATCTCAAGTCCTGCCTTGCTATGACATTCCATCTCCGTTACCGCCGCTTTGAAGTCCTGATCTTCAAAAAATCATAGCGACATTGGGGATTTCAACTTTTATCAGCTGGATTCCAGGGGGTGTAATTCGTCCCATAACAGCATTTTTGGAGATATTTACTTAGAATACATTCCTGAGAGTTAGAAGTAAGCACCCTCAGCTTTAGGAGGGTGGCTTTCCATATTTATCCAACTGTTTTGCATTCTGCAGGCACTGAGGAGCCTTCCAAGTACATTCACATTTTGGTATTATCACGTCCCCTTTTGTTTTTGTTCTCATCATAGAGCCCTTGCTGGCCTGGAATTCACTGTCTCCATTAGACTTGTCTAGAACTTGCACAGATGACCGGCAACTCCTTCTGCAGGCCAATGGCTGGGATTGAGGCTGTGCCCTCTCTCATGCAGCTGCTATTACCATTTTAGCCCCTCTGAAATGTTTATAGACCCTTATGGGCTAGTTAGCATCTTCAAATGATCATTAAAATGTACTGTTTTTCATGCTAATTTCATTTGGATATCATTATTCTGAGTTGTCTGTTGAAGATTTTGGGCTGTTTTATGTCATTGTTTGCCACTTTCCTATTGGTTTGTAAGCATTTCCACATATCCTGGAAATCACATCATCTTTGTAGAATATGTGACTATTAACTATCTTTAGTTTGTCAATTACCTTGCCATGTACCTTAATCATGTTTTCATCTTTATAAAGTCTTCATTTTAATAGAGAAAATAAGTTACAAGCTTTATTTTGAAGTTTTTTTATTCTATATTTATTTGTGTGCGTGTGTGTGTATGTGTGTGTGTGTGTGTGTGTGTGTGTGTGTGTGTGTGCTATGTGTGGTGGTATCAGAAGACAGATTTCAGGACTTTGTTATTTCTTCCTTCTACTATGTAGATCTGGGTATCAGACTGGGTTGTCAGGTTGGCTGTCAATAACCTTCCTGGATGAACCATGCCATTGATCCAATGTGCCCGCCTTTCTTACCTTATTGAAGTAATCTTTTCTTGACAAGATCGTGAAGATTTTTTTTTATATATACATTTTGAGTAGTCTTTGTTTTCACATTCTGCTTGTTTGGCACCTAAAACTGATACTACATATGGTCTGAAGTTGGGAAGGGGAATATGACTCAAATTTCTTATATAGATATTAAGTGATTCCAAACCATCCTTGTAAAAAGACCATCTTTCTAGCTATACTCTATAGTTGCCTTTGGTGTAAGTTAGGTGATAATTCTAATTCTGGTCAGTCCTTGAATTTGGTTTCTTTATTTCCTTGGGTCTGTATACCTGTCCTTGACTTGCTATCACACTGTAGACTGCCTTTGTAATAAGGCTTGACTAACTGTTTAGTTTGTTTCTAAGTTACTGGAATTCACTTCAAGGGTCTCATCTATGCTAGAATGGATTCTACCCTCAGGTTTGAGTTCTCATGGTAATTTTTGTTTAAGATGCAAACATTTCAGAATTTTTTGGTCAAATTCCATAGACTGTTTATATACTTTTTGTTTGGGTTATGTTAAATTTATAGGTGGATTCAGGAATAACTAATTTTTAAAAAATTGAGTTCTCTTGTTAATAATTCAAAAATATTAAAAATTGCTTTTTTGTTTATTTTTATAGATTTCTAGGTAATGGTATTGTTTTAAATGTTGACAAAAATTAATGAAATATTTTAATATATTTTCATTCATACATTTATTTGCAGATACTTGGAAAACTTTGGAAAGTATTGGTTCAAAAGAGATATAGATAAATAATAATGGTCTTAACTTCTTCATGCGAACACTGTTCACTGTTCACTATATATTTATTTTATCCTGGTTTTATGGTGGGAACAGTGCTAAATTCTAGGTGCACAAAATAAGATAGCCTTTATTCAAGAAGACTTAACAGTCTGTGGTTAAACAAACAATAATACAGGATCATGAATGGAATTACAAAGTGTTACCTAAGTGCTATGAAGAAGGTTGAGTTCTATAAAACATACTGAGAAATTTTGCAGACATTTTATGAGGGCAATAAAAACTGGGACATTTGAACAAAATGAAAGATAGTGTGAAAGAAATTTGCTAATGTTATGTTTAATTGCTAGGCTTAGCAAACAATTATAAAACTTTTCAGACATTTCTGTCACAGGTTGGTGCTGGTTTAAACTCAAGTAGGTAGATAGAGTCTGGGGATAGAGTGCTCTCAGCAAGGGTTTATGGAAGCAGTAGGAACAGCCAACAAGAGCAGAGACTATGATCTCTAGGCGTTGGCAACCCTTTTTGTAGTCTGTTTGCATCAAAAAGAGGGGTTTATCTGGAAACACTGGGATAAGAATGAGGTCAACCCAGTTCTACTATTTACCTCCAAGGCTGTTGCAAGAGGTGTGGACTCTTTTGTTTTCTAAAAAAAAAAAAAGACTATAAACAATCTTCTTCTCTGTTTAAATCATAAAGGATCCCACTGACGTTTTTTATTGTAAACTACAGCAGGGTTTAGGATGTGTCTAGATCATTCATTGTCAAAGACTATGGCTTATTGGCATTGTCAAAGTCAAGACAGTTGAGGAAATCTCAAGATGGCTGAAGCAAAAGAACAGGACTGCATGGTGAGGAAGTCTTGGCTTCCCATGGTTGTGATAAGCCTGTGTAATGTAAACCAGAGATGAATGGACACAGTAAATGGCTTTCTGAGCTGAGCTTCAGAGCTGGGCTCAGTTGGCACAGCAGCAGCAGCAGCAGCAGCAGCAGCAGCAGCAGCAGCAGCAGCAGCAGCAGCAGCAGTAGTAGTTTTTTAGCATATGGAACTTCTTTGGCTCTCAGTTTCCTATACAGATTATATTGGTTTCCTCTCCTAAGAATCTGTAAAAGAATTTTATGCAAAACATAGTATAAAAGTGAGTAGATGGTGATGAGGCTTAGGGGCCTTTCCTTGGGTCTTGGGAACTTTCTTACTGTATGCATTCCATTAAACAGTCATGGACTCTTTCTGCTATTGAGTGGTAATTCATGAAGACATCCCAGATCATTCCTCTGAACTCTGATTGTGTGTCTGCATCTTACCTGGTGGATAGCTCTAGTCCTAGGCTCTTCCATACCTACAGTTGTCACGCCTGCTCACAGCTCACTGATTTTGTTTCTCTTCAGACTGTGTCTCTTTCTACACCCCTATTTTAGTTAGTAATATTTAACAGTTAACCTGTGTGCCCAACAGGGGTGCCCACAGTTTGCTAAAATGATCCCTGTGAAATTCCTCAGTCAAACAGTTTTTCTATTATTATTTTTCCACGGGTTTTCATTAGGCCACCTAAACTGACCTTAATGACTGTAGGATATTTCCAAATAACTTTGCTCACCTCATAATACTCCCTTTGAATGGACCACATGGTTTTAAAAATGTTCAGAATAATCTTTCTAAATACTAACTCAAATTCCCATTATGCTCTGCTCAAAGCCTTCCAGTGATTCTCACTGTCCCAAGAATAAGGGTTAGACTTCATGTCATGATTTGATATTTTCATGATAGATGTTTGTTCTCCGTGTCTAACCTCACTTCTCCCAGTAATCTTACCTTTGATTCTCCCTATTGCAAAACTACATCGTGCTCCATTCTCTACTTTCCTGAACTTGATCATGAGATGGCTCTTATGTAAAGTACTTCCTCCTTGCACATGACACTGACCTATATTTTCTGTATCTTAGCCATTTTCTGTGTCTGAGAACATCGTTGTCTACATAGTTTCAGCTTAGAAACTGTCTCTTTGAAGCAGCCTTTTATGATATTGTTTCCTCCCCCAGGATCCTTGAGACGGCTACTAACACTCCATGTGTTATTCTATTGTAGTCTATTTCTCATTATGTATAGTCTTTAGTTGTTTCACTTCTCTACTAGATAAATAAACTGTTGGGAGTGTGTGAATATTTATCAGTCTGATTGACCAAGTCTGGTTAACTGCCCTGACTTTGGCGATGTCAATGAGCCCATACCTTTTATGTTCAGATGCCATCGTAGAGTAGATTCTTTCTTAAAAAATATAAAATACAGTTATTTTGTTAGACTATTAAAATATTCTTGTAAAACTTGAGATAACATGCCACCATGATGCTCCATTTTGTCAATTTGTTTGGACTGAGAAACAGTTAGGAGTTGATAAGCACACTTCTGGATGTGTCGGTCTCTCTGGTTCCTGCCATGACGTGAACTGCCCTGGTGTATGTACCCTACATGATGGATGGAAACTTCTGAAATCATGAGCCAAAAATAAAAAATTCATCCCTTTAAGTAGTTCTCTTGGATATTTAGGCACAACGATTAAAAATGGGCTAAGCATTCATAGAGCTTAGAAAATAAAGCTTATGTTTGTCTGGGTGGAGAGGCATAAGCAGCGGAGACAGATGGACTCCTGGGAGCACTCCAGAGAGGTACCTTGTTATCTGAGGACAAGTCGTAAAGCTGCTGTGTTTCCCTGTAGCACTTGTTAGGACAGAGTCAGAAGACAACCTATTTGCTGCTTTTGCTGTTGAGGCATATAATATACCCTGGGGAGAAGTGCTGAGATCTGGGACCTTAGAACACAGGCTGTGGGAGAGAAATCTTAAAATTTGGGTGTTACACGAGGGGAAATGGCATGTCCAACTTAGTGAACAAAATTCTACAAAATACTCCAAAGACTTGCTGTATCTGCTCTGACAGTTTAAGGAATTTCCCCCCCAAAATTAGCATGCATATTCTAAGCACTCCCCAACTCCAGATACAGTAGTTTGCAGGCAATTGTTTTCCCTAACTCTAAGCTTATTTGAGAATCCAAGATTCTGAGCTGCCAAGTTAGTAGAAGTATAAGGAAACAGTGGATGAGCACATAAAAGCAAAGCAAGATTTCCTCATGAGCTCAGTGCATTTCTAGCTTAGAGAGAGAGAGAGAGAGAGAGAGAGAAAGAGAGAGAGAGAGAGAGAGAGAGAGAGAGAGAGAGAGAGAGTGATGAAAGGATGAAAGAGATTTACGGTGCTCCAAGAAGCTTGGTTTCTTTCCTCAGAGGCTTATTTTGGTAAGGAGGTTCATGGACAAATGTGGCACCAGTTATGACACAGGGGTCACCCTGCTTTCCTGAAGAAAGGAGGAGGATTGTTAACTACTTAAACAACTCTCTTCTTTATTCTTTCCTTCACTCTTATCTTTTAGGATAGAAAATTTTCTCAAATGTAGCAATGTGGGCTGGTGGGATAGCTTGTGTCAAGCTATGGGGAAGAGGCCTTGTGTCAAGCCCATTGACCTGAGTTGAATACCCAGAACCCTCACAGTAGAAAGAGCAACTTTCATGAGTGTTATTCTGAACTACATACACATGCTCATGTGTGACACTCTGACTGTCTGTCTACCTGCCTGCCTATCTACCTGCCTGGCTGTCTGCTTATCTATCTATCTATCTATCTATCTATCTATCTATCTATCTATCCATCCATTCATCCATTCATATATCTATCTATCTCACAAAATAAAGAAAATGCACAAATGTTAAAATGTAGTCATTTATTACCTACTTTCTAGGAAATGATCAAGAGAAACGTGATAGTATCGGATTTGAAAAACGACTGTGTGTTGTTCTCCTGTATTATCTCAAACACAAACTGCACAGGTCTGGGTTTCCTGCTTTTCTGCCTCGTGCTGCCTCAGTCATTTTTCTTTCCTCCATTGTTTCCCATCATCATCATGTCAGCCCTCCAGCTACTATGCATTAGGTAAACCACACATTTAGAAGGATGCGCATCTTTCAGTCACGTGACTGAAAGTATGGATATGCGCACATGGTTTCTCAGATAGGGGAAACTTGTAGCATTGTAACTTTGAGTGTATGGTACGATCGTAAAATGCACTTTTAGATTTTCAAAAAAGATCTAAAGTAATTTAATTCTATTAAACATCTGAAACCACCTACCTGTGAATAAAGAATTCTTGGTGAATTAAGGGGTTGTGTTATCTGGAACTGATGGAAATTTGAATGTAGTAATGTTAACTTTCCTCTGGTCTACTGGATGCACTTCTAGACACTAATTGTGATATTTAACATGCCTATAGTTACCAAAAACTCCAATGAGTCAGTGTATTCGCATACATGTGCTATATATATAGTCATAATTTTTGTGTATGTATGGATCGTGGTGTGCTATTGTAACTGCATTATTGAGAAGCCTTATTGTTTTCTTTGAAGAAGTCTCATTAAGCTTTGAACTAACTCGTAGGCAGAGCATGTATTTTAGGACTAGGATAATTCTTAAGATTGTTTAAAACTACAAGCTTGACATATTATCTCATTAAGAAATAAAACGTCAGTAGCTCCTCATTAGCAACAAAATTTCAGTTAGGCTGGTGAGACCCTGTCACATGCTGCATGTAAAGAATTACCTAAAATTTCCTTCTTGGCTCACTTCATGTGCATGATAATACTGCTGCAGCTACCAGATGAAGACTTTCATTTTCTTGGCTTACCTTGCCTTTTGACTTCTTGCTAGGTGCTCCCCTGAGCAGGTGCCATCCATTCATCTTTCCTACCCCAGTGCTTGCACATGTGTGGGTTTATCACACTTTTATTTTCAGTAGTCACATGCAAGCAGATGCATGCCAGTGTTGGTAAATCTTGTTACCATCATCAGGCAATCAAGGATCATGAGAACACATGTAAATATCCAAAGCATTCGTCATGGGCACTTGTCAAAACCTTTGTTGATATTGTCCCAGCTTTGGGGTTTGAATCTACTTCTAAAGTGCCACCCCGACTCCCGTTCTTTTATCATAGTTTTGATAACTTCATGAAGAGTCTTCTTCTAGAAAGAGAAATGACTGTGCTCCATGTTGGAATTTTCTAAAGCCACCAAACCCTAATGATATGCCACATAAGGCCCTCCATTAGCGTAGATTAAGAGCATATGTCCTCACTGTATAGACTGCAACCTCCATGTCCTGTTATCACAGTGACCTGCATCTGTGCCACAACTGGTCACGATGGAGCTATAGTGTCATAGCTGTATACTAGCTCATGTTGGAGTGAGAATGCTGTGTTGTCAAAGATGGTCATATCTATTCACAGTTGCAGTGGATAGTAGCTCCTTCTATCATTCTGGTCACATAATCCAACCCTGCAGCACTCTAAGGACTCTGAGAAGAACATGAATAGAGTCTCCCAGCAACAGTGCCCATGGCAGGGACATGGACAGAATTCTTTATTTTTTCTTTAAATAGTCTGATAGGATAACAAGAGTGCAATCAGTGTTTTGCAGCAGGCAGGGTGAGAGGAGATATTCTGATGTACTAAATGGAGAGGATTGAGGGACATTTGTTTTGCAGTTGCTGAATAAAATTAGACTACCTTCAGAGGAAAACAAAGACCCTGAAAGGCATTTTTGCTAAAAAGCTAATATCTGTTTATATATTTGCCAAGGTTATTGTCTTTTGGGCTTAACTTGCAAAAGCAACAACAAAAAACGGGCAATGGCATACCTACTGAAAATGAGAGATGTTTGCAACATTTCTTAACACTCATAGCATTGTGTGTTAAGTATATTCTTGGCTCCCTAACTCTCTTGATTCCACAGAAGGGAGCAGTCATGGTATGTATCACTTCTGTGGGACTGTGCCCTAACTTAGATGACTGCATCATGCATTAAGTAATGTTTAGAAGGCCTCTATCATCTCTCTGAAGTTGTTGTTGTTAAAAAATAATCCAGCTTTATTTTGTATGCATCTTCCACGGTGGTCTTACCCGACGCTTGCTCTGTATGACTGCTGATGGAAAGCCTTTCCATGTTTGGAGAAATCACAGATGCTCTCTAGTTTAACTCCAATAGCAGTTTTCTTCCCTTTGTCAGGAAGCCCAGGCTAGGTTCCACAGAAGCAGTTTTCCCCTGCTTTTAATCTGTTCAGGGGATTGGAGGGAAGAAAGGAACAACAACAAAATAAACAAACAGGTCCCCTAATGAATCACTAGGAAACTGTAGTGGGGAAAATCTGTGTGGAGGATAGGAGGCAGTAGTGAGTATTTAAAGTAGGGTCTCACAAATGGTAATCAAGTGTTCTCTCTCCAAGCTATGGTCTCAACCCCCTAAAATTTTCTAAACTTCAGATCAGCATATCAGTAAAAGAGAAGTAAACGTATGGGTGACTAAGAATGTAACAGGCCTGTCTTCTCATTCTCCAGTGTAAAATTATCACCACCTTCAAAATTCTGTTACAAAAGTAAGAAAAGAACACTACAAAAATTTAAAAATAATGCAAATGTTAATTAATCTCTGCTTTGAATAGGTCACTCCATGACTTTAGTTTTGGATAAAAATAAAGTAACTTCAAATATCCTATCCAACTGAGGCAGGCTCCGGAATCATAAAATAAGGGGGCAGAATACACACTCCACTGGAACACTCTGGAAACAAAGTAGCAACAAACTCCTTTTCAGCAAATATATGATGTCATCTACAAGATGGAAGGGTGGAGAGGACCAGGGAAAGCCTCCAAATCCTCAACCTTAGACCCAGAGCTGCAGGTAACTAAGGAATGCCTTTCCCAGGGAAGATGACATCAATTGGCTATCCAATAGCCAATGGTCAGCCCAGAAAACATACATACATGTAACATTATATGTACACGTACGTGCATATACGCATGTAACAACAATGGCTGAAAGATGAAGCCATGCATTTGAAAGAGAACGAGAAATATGTGAGAGAGTTTGGAGGGAGGAAAGGAAGAGAGAAACCAGGTGATTATAGTAAAACCTAAGAAAACAGAAGAAACAGTGAAAAAAGATGGCAGGCACCTGCGCAGATGTTAGTTAAGCCTGACTTTACCACAGAACTCTCTAATCTTGGCCTAGTTGCCCCAGTTTCTTTAACTATTTTTTTCATAAGACTAATGGTACCTAAGTCTGTTTTGTTTGTTTGTTTTCTGATGCTTTTGGTCATTTAACATGGGAAAGCGTGCAGAAAATCTTAGAAGATAACACATCCCAGGAAAGCCATGTCATTGTCACATTCTTTGTTTCCTGATGCTTATAAAGAAGTACTGTCCCACCCTAAAGTACAACTGAATTTCTAGTCCCTGGCTCTTTAAGCCATGCTGAACAATAGGCTCCTTTTTCCAGTTGGGTGGATACATTTAGTAAATATCATAGAATACTACTATAAACTTTGTGTTAGAATTAAAATGTTTTCAAACAAATTAGAATGTGCATTTCTATGATACGCATATCACTTTGAAGGGGCCGTTGTTACAGTAGTTGAAAGCTGTGCTCAGAAAGTCCATTCATACTTAGAGCAAACCATCAGCTGGTGGAAAATCTGAGTCTATCTGATTTCCCCCCTGATCTATGAGGATGATGGGTCTTCTGTGGCCTTCAGTGTCAAGAATGTTCTCAGATGTAAAACTTTCCTCTGCTTGGTTTTGCAGTCTGTGGCTTGGGGGGTAGGGGGCCATTTCTCATAATGTAGCAGCAATTCCGCAGATACTTGTCCTGCAGTTGTGTACGGTACTTTGTCAAATACAACTCAGTTTCTTCCCAATCGAATGACAAGTCTCTCTTTGTAGATCATAAGTGATAATTTGTGACTTTTGTCTCCTGTACATTATTTGATTTAAAATTATACCCACCCAAAAAATACACATAAACTTTCCCTGTGCGGCTATTTGGTTTTCTTCAAAAATATATTGGCCGTGTTTGCCTTCACCTGAAAGAGAAAAGATGCTATAGCTTTCCTAACTCAGTAGCACTTGCTGTTCTTCTAGCTAAGGCACAATTTTTAAATGTATAGAAGGCAGTAGTTCACAGACCATCCTGGTTTTCATGGGTTGAAACATTTCCCTATAGTATTTGTTAAGAAAAGACTTCTCAGGAGAAAGATATAGATATATATGGTACATACATAACACACACACAGACACACAGATACACATGCACTCACACAGACACACAAACACAGAGACACATGAATACACAGAGACACATATAGACACACACAGACACACATACACAAACAGACACAGGCCCACAGAGACATACACACACTCACAGAGACACAGAGAGAGAGAGACACACATAAATACACGGACACACATACAGACACACGCACACAGAGACACACACACACACAGAGATACACACACACACACACACACACACAGATACACACACACACACACACACACACACACACACACATGAGCACGTGTGACCTGGCATTGGATCCATTCATACTGAAGGTGATGTTCCATATTCTCCCTCTTCTATTCCAGGACTGATTTTTAACCAAAGTGATAGGGAGAAGTTATGTAAAATTTTTCTCTGGCACAAAGAGGAAAATGGAGATGCTAGCATTATTTTTACCTTCATCAAAAATATATCATTTGAGCCTTTACTAAAAATAATTGCATATACAATTAAGTAAAAAGAAAGACCTCTAGGTATATTTTAAGTATTCTTGCAACTATAATATCAATATTTTTAAATCATATTTTGTTTTCTGTCTAGCTTACATATATCTTCCAGAGACTAAATATTCTAAGCATTCTAAGCTCATGTTTGTTTTATTGCTGTGACTTCTTTATTCAGTAGGATTTGGGTTTGGAAAATGTGTGTGTGTGTGTGTGTGTGTGTGTGTGTGTATATAAAATAAAGCTATTTAAATTTGTTGAAACGCTTAACTTTCTTCGTTTATTTCTTCCTGACTCAGTAATCATTGAATAGAGAGTTGTTCAGTTTCCATGAGTGCATAGGCTTTCTGTTGTTTCTGTTATTGTTGAAGTCAGGCTTTAATCCATGGTAGTCTGATAGGATACAAGGAGTTATTTTAGTTTTCTTGTATCTGTTGAGGCTTGCTTTGTGTCCTATTGTTGGGAACTAAATAGGGGGCCCAGGGGATGTCCTGGGGAAGGGGAGGGGCCCAGGGGATGCCATGGGGAAGGGGAGACCCACACCCCTCCAGAGTTTTATCTATGCTCTGCTCTGTCAGGAGTGGGAGGGCTGATATCTACCTTCCACTTATCCCCGGGTGGGCATTCCTCTGACCCACTCTTCAGGGGGTGGCAAGGGGCAGCCCTACCTGGGATTCCCGGAGCTACTTTGATAAAGCCACGGGGTTATGGGAAAAAGGGATGAGGAAAGAGGTTCCCAACACCTGTGAGAGGAAGTGCAGCCTTGATGAGCAGAGACTGTCTATGGTTTTAGATCTTTATTATAGAAAGGCAGGGGGAAAGAGAGAAGGGAGAGAGAGAGAGAGAGAGAGAGAGACAGAGAGAGAGAGAGAGAGAGAGAGAGACAGAGAGACAGAGACAGAGACACAGAGAGAGACAGAGAGAGACAGAGAGACAGAGAGAGAGAAGGCTAGAGAGAAAGAGAGAGTAAGAGGGAGAGAGGAGAGGAGAGGAGAGGAGAGGAGAGGAGAGGAGAGGAGAGGAGAGGAGAGGAGAGGAGAGGAGAGGAGAGGAGAGGAGAGAGACAGAGAGGAGAGAGAGGGTGAGAGTGAGGGGTAAGAGGGAGACAAGTGAGAGAGTAAGAAGTAAGAGAGTGAGGTGGAGCTGAACAGCCCTTTTTATGGTCTTTACTGTTGCTAGGTAACTGGGGAGGTGTTTAGCCTGAAGGTCAGAAGCTTGGGCCAGTTGCCTAAGTGACTTCTAGCCATGCTTCTCTTGTGGGGGCTGTGTGTGGGGGAGGGTAACTTAGGCAGGAGCCATAGTTCCAGGAGCATGAGGGAATGCCTACTGTGTCATGTAGGTAAATTATCACCATTTTCAGGGTTCAGACCTCAGCTCAACTGGAGACCAGCCTGCAATTCCCTACAACCTACCATATGGTCATTTTGGAGAAGAATCCATGATCTTCTGAGAAGAGGGTATATTCTTTTTGTGTTTGGGTGAAATGTTCTGTCAATATGTTAGGTCCACTTGATTCACAATGTCTGATAGGTTCATAGCTTTTCTGCTTAGTTTCTGACTTAATGACTTGTTCAATGGAGTGGGGGGCGGTGTTGTAGTCTCCCACTACTAATGTGTGGAGTTCATGTGTGATTTAAGCATTAGTAATGTTTCTTTTATGCATGTAGGTCCCTTAAATTTGGAACATAGATGTTCAGAATCGAGACATCATCTTGGTGGACGTTTTCCTTTGATGGGTATATAGCATCCTTCTGAATTTCTCATCAGGAAAATCAAAATCAAAGTGACTCTGAGATTCCACCTTACCCCCATCACAATGGCTAAAGTAAAAACCTCAAGCAACAGCACATGCTATCAAGGATGTGGAGCAAGGGGAACACTCCTCTACTGCTGGTAGGAGTGCAAACTTGTACAACCACTCTGGAAATCAATTAGGCTGTTCCTCAGAAGACTGGAAACAGTTCTACCTCAAGACCCAGCTCAACCACTCCTGTGCATAGACCCAAATGATGCTCCACCACACCACAAAGACACTTGCTCAACTATATTCATAGCAGATTTATTTGTAATAGGCAGGAACTGAAACAACCCAGATGTGCCTCTACTGAAGAATGAACGAAGAAAATGTGTTTCATTTACTCAATGATATACCACTCAGCTGTTAAAAACAAGGACATCATGAATTTTGAAGGCAAATGGACGGAATTAGAAAATATCATCCTGAGTGAGGTAACCAAGACCCAAAGGGACATGTATGGTATGTACTTGTTTATAAGTAGGTATTAGCCATAAAATACAGGATAACCATGCTGCAATCCACAGACCCAAAGAAACCAAATAACAAGTAGGACCTAAAGGAGATGCTTGAATCTCAAAGAAGGGGAAATAAAATAGACATTGGAGGTCTATGGAAGTAAGGAATTGGGTTGGAGAAGGGATGGGGAGGGGAATGAGGCAGGGGATCAGTTGTAGGGAGAGCAGGGAAGAGAGAACAGAAATCTGCAGTGGGCTGGGCAGGTGGGGGTGGAGGCATGCCTAGGACTAGGATGTACCAGGGATCTAAGGATGTGGAGACTCCAGGGAGTCTGTAGGGGTGACTCTAGCTGAGACTCCTAGCAGTAGGGGATATGGAGCCTGTGGTTGGTGGCCACCTCCTGTAGCCAGGAAGGATTTCCAGTGGAGAGATAAGGATACCAACCCACACACTAAACTTTGACTCAAAATTTGTCCTGTCTACCAGATGTGTTGGAACAAAGATGGAGCAGAGACTGAGGGAATGGCCAGTCAATGATTTGCAAAACTTGAGACCCATCCCATGGGCAAGAACTAAACCCTGACACTAATAATGATACTCTGTTATGCTTCCAGTCAGGAGCCTAGCATAACTGACCTCTGAGAAGTTTTACCTAGCAGCCTCCACCCGGCAGCCTATGGAAACAAACTCAGAGACCCTTAGTTAACAGTAGACTGAAGTTTGGGGGCTTTGTGGAAGAATTGGGAGCAGGAACAAGACAGTAGAGGGAATAGGGACTTCAGAAGAAGACCAATGGAGTCAGCTAACTTGGACCCTTGGTAACTCCCAGACACTGGACCACCAACCAAAGAGCATGCATGAGCTGGACCTAGCCTTATCCCACTTTTGCACACATATGTAGCAGATATGCAGTTTGGTCTTCATGCAGGTCCCACAACAACTGAGGCAGGGGCTGACCCCAAATCTGTTGCGAATCTGTGGATCCTGTTCTAGCTGGGCTGCTGTTTTTGGCCTCAGTGGGAGATGATGTGCCTAGCCTAGCCCTGCAGAAACTTGATGTGCCAGGGCGTGTTGATACCCAGGAAGAGGTTCCCCCTTCCCAGAGAAGAAGGGGAGGGGGCCTGGGGGAGGAGCTATGTCCAGGGAGCTATGATCAGGATGTAAAGTGAATCAATAAATAAAAAAAAACAGTGAAAGTATAAATAATTGGCCATATATATGAAGTTTTAGTCATTGTTCTTAGAAACAGTTTATAAAATCTTTCACTTTTCTGAATAAGCAAGTTTTGGTGCAATAACACATTAGTGGTCACTTTATCAGAATCAGAACTTCTTCATAGATAAGCAGGTTTCAAATTTTATAGTCAATAACAAAAATAGGAAGAAATTCTATGTAATTTTTCTTCTATTAAACTTCTGCCACTGCTCAGTATCAAATTTTAATTCTTAGAAATTATTAATGAGATTTGTTAGGAGGGAGGTCTGAATTATAGATAAGAACAATTGGACATATCTATGTATATACGTGGTAATACACTTATATATAATAGAAGTGTGGAATGTGCGTGCTTATGTGTTCATATAACAGTACAGAGATATGCAAGGCACTTTTCTAAAGTTAGATGCTGAAAGTCAAAAATCATATAAGATCACATCCTTTGAGTTATATATCCTTTGAGTTTTGTAGATTTGAGGTATTAAGTTTAGAAACCTCAGTTAAATTTTGAGGACATTTAAAACAGGTTTATTTTTTGTTTTTGCTAAGTTTCAAAAAGGATGACTTCTACAATATTATAAAGCTGAAATGACTCATTAAAAATAGTGACAAATGAGAAATAAATGAGAAAAATTTAAAATCCAGGTCACTATGAAAGCACATTTGCTTTGAATTGGTGGGAGGGTGTGGTCCTGCCAACTGTCTTTGCTTCCCATGTAGGGTGGATTGTTAGCACATTGTAGCACCACTGAAATGCCTGTGGTTTGCTATTTTGGGAAGATCGTCTTTTACCAGCAGGCCTGATGTTAAAGCACACAACCTCTTGTCTTCCCGGCCTAGACATAAAATCTGTCATGGTTTATAGACTCTGCTGACCAACATTTGTAACTTCTTTTATTACTAGGAAAAGTTCAGGTGTTCTCTCTGGTGTTTTTATTTATTTATTTATTTTCTGCTTGAGGGTCGTTGCCTGAGAATGGACCATAGTCTCTGTCATTGTGATTTCTTTGAATGTTTTTCTCACATTTCTCTCACCTTCACTCATGTGAGTATCACAGAGTACATGGTGCTCCTGATCCGTGGGGTGAGCATTCAGCTTCATACTAAAAAAAAAACCAAAAAACAAAAAACCAGAGCATGTCCTCTCAATAAGAATGAGCCCCAGGGGATGTAGTGACATCAGATGGGTTAGAGCAGACAGAGGGTCCAAGGCACGCTACTCCTTCTTCATGATCACATGTGTGTGGTGAAGGCCTCGATAAAGGTTAGGAAAACATCCTGGCCTGTCTGCTTGCTTCTCACTGGTTTCCTGAGCTGAGATTAGGGATCAGGGTGGGAGCATGGGTGAAATCTCTTCCTGAACATCACGGTTCTACGATTCAGAGGGATCATGACCAGAGGTTCCCACAGCATAGCCATGTAAATAAACAAATAATAAACTAGCCTTGCACCCTGACATTTGGCCACACCCTTGGGTATTGTATCTTGGACTTGCTGTATTCTGTTTTCTCCTCTAAGAGGTAACTGTTTAGAACACTGAACAAATACTTTGTTTTTGCTACATACATTCACAATTTCTGAACTCTGAAATCAGGAAATAAGAACAATGACCATGGCCTTGCCATCCATGGTCCATTGGGACGATGGGCATCTCTTCTTTGTGAATAATCTCAACTTTTTTGATTTTTTGTTTTTGTTTTTCTTGTTTTTTTAATAAACTGCTTCTTTAAGGATTACAGGGTGATACCCTTGTATTTTTAACAGAAGGTGTCTTTTGTGATAAGGTTTTATTTGACTACACTGTTTTAAAGGCTCTGTTACCACAAGAAATTCAGGAAGGGCTTCAAACTAGCCCAAACGTTTGTTCATTCAATTCTGCAACACAGAATAAGTGCTGTTCATATAAGGCAGGCTAGCAACTGCTGTGGGAGTCAGGGCTTTAATTTAGTCTATCATTTAGTTCTGTATTTTGAATTTTAGCCTATTCCAACATTAAAAATGCCTACACCGTTCAGGAAAATAGTGGGACCTTCAGAATCAGACAGATCTCTCCTAACTCCAGGACTGACAGTCATGCAGCTTTGAGCTCACCATTCAACGAGCTCTGGGCTTCTGTAGAGAGGATTGTGAAAGAGTTGCGGTGATCTGTGCAGGAAACAGGAAGGAGCATGAAGGAAACGTCCAGCAAACAATAACCGATCCATGTTTAAGCATCAAGCAAAGACAGACCAGAATCTACCCTTCACAATGAGGGCAGCTAAAGTTCTCTATCTGGGGTGACAAGAGAAGTCACTCCATCTTAAATATAGGCTTATGTTCCAAGGAGAGCTGGCTATGGACAAAGATAAACATGAGCCGTAGATGCAGCAGGAATTTCCATTTTATGACTTTATATCCATTATATAGAAGAGCGGGATCTGCCCCAGACATTCCTGGAAATTTAGAAGTTACTTCTTCCTGTTTCCTTAAATTCTCACTTCCTTTCAGGTGCCTTTCCACACTCACACCTTGGCCACCGGGAGCTTCCTTTTCAGTCTGACACTGAGCCAGAGAAGGAGTGGGGGAGGGGGGAGAGGGGAGGGGGCGGGGCGGGGGGGGGAATGGGACGACTCTGAGCCACTGGATGATCCTGTTCCATTTCTATCACTGGCTACTCTGCAATTCAACAGGGTCTTAAACACACAGGACTTGTTTTAAAATTGATTATTTTATTTATTTACATTTCAAATGTTACTCCCTTTCTAGTTTCTCCTCCGCAAACCCCCATCCCACACCCTGCTTCTATGAGGGTGCTCCCCACCCACCCACCCACTCCTGCCTCACAGGACCAAGGGCCTCCCCTCCCATTGATGCCAGATAAGGCCATCATCCTCTGCTACATATGCAGCTGGAGCCATGGGTTCCTCTATGTGTTTTCCTTGGTTTAGTCCCTGGGAGCTCTGGGGGCAGGAGTCTGTTTAGTTGATATTGTTGTTCTTCCTATGGGGTTACAACCCCCTTCAGCTCCTTCAGTACTTCCCCTAACTCCTCCATTGGGGACCCCATGATTGGTTCAATGGATGGCTGTGAGCGCGTTTGCCTCTGTATTGTTCAGGCTCTGGCAGAGCCTCTCAGGAGACAGCTATATCAGGCTCCTGTCAGCAAGCACTTGGTGTCTACAATAGTGTCTGCATTTGGTGATTGTATATGGGATGGATCCCCAGGTGGGACACTCTCTGGATGGCCTTTCCTTCAGTCTCTGCTCCACAATTTGCCTCTTATTTCATTTAGACAGGAGCAATCACAGGACTTTTTAGAACCAGCAGTATACTTCCTTATGAGGAAGACTTGATGTCCCCTTTTAAAACTTGGCATTATTTTTATTATTATTATTATTATTAAATCATTTTTTACAGTCCAGTCCTTAACCCTCTTCTGGTTTACCATCTGACAGGCCCTAATCTCATTCCTTTATCCCCCAACCTCCCTGTCTCCAAGAGGATGTCCCTCCCATCCCCCATCCCACTAGACCTCCCCCTCCCTGGGATCTCAAATCTCTCCAGGGTTAGGTGCTTCTTCTTTCAACGAGGCCAGACCTGGCAGTGCTCTGCTGTATATGTGTTGGCCACCTCATGTCAGCTGGCGTATGCTGCCTGCTTGGTGGCTGAAAGATCTCAGGTGTTAGTTGAGACTGCTGGTCTTCCTAAGAGGTCGCCCTTTTCCTTAGCTTCTTCCATCCTTTCCCTAATTCAACCACAGGGGTCCTCGAATTCTGTCCATTGGTTGGGTGTAAGTATCTGCATCTGGCTCTTCCAGCTTCTGGTTGGGCCTCTCAGAGGGGTGCCATGCTAGGTTCCTGTCATGCATGTCCTTATGTGGTCACCTTTACCTATTTCCTTGTGATTCTTACAATATATTGGTTTAGGGAACTTGTTTCTCCATAAACCTTAAGAGCTCTCGTTTTGTTCTGCATCTTCTTAGTGGATGTTTCAATTGACTCAATAAACATTTTAGGAGACATGCTCATTGACTCTGTTAAAATCAGGACTTGAAACACATTAAGAATAGGATGTCTTGCTGTGCCTGCCAAGTGTCTTCTACTCTTCTGTGATCCTTTTATATCCTGGTTTCCTACCCGCTTGGGTGGAATGTGTTAGAAGCATGTTCCAGTTGTTAGTGTGGTGGTTCCTAAAGGAAGGGAACTAGATCACGGGGACTACACTCTTATGAGTGGATCAATGCTCACTTGATGGAGTTGGTCAGGTTTCCCGGGACTGGGTGGTTTTGTATTTTGTTGTGAATATTTTTCTAGGCATGAGATCAAAAATTTTTCTTAAAAAGTAAAACAAAGTTATATGAATTTGTTTTTCTTTTGAAAAATATTTATTTATTTATTTACATCCCAAATGTTGCCCCCTCCCTTCCCCTTCCTCTCTGAGAGGGTGGGCACCCCTCTGGATATTCCCCCTTCATAGCACATTAAGTCTCTGCCAGAGTAGGTATATCCTCTCCCACTGAGGCCAGATGAGGCAGCCTTGTTGGGGAAGAGATACACAGTTGGGCTACAGCTTGAGGAAGAGCCTCTGTTCCAGTTCTTAGGAACCCACATTAAGACTGACCTATTCATCTGCTCCATATGTGCTGGGGTGGGGGTGGGGGGGCTCTTTCCAGCCCACGTCTGTTCTTTAGTTGGTGGCTCAGACTCTGAGAGCATCATTAATAATGTCAGGGTGCTTACCTGCACTGGCTGGGTTTGTGTGTCAACTTGCCACAAGCTGGAGTTATCACAGAGAAAGGAGCTTCCCTTGAGGAAATGCCTCCATGAGATCCAGCTATAAGGCATTTTCTCAATTAGTGATCAAGGTGGGAGGGACCATTGTGGGTGGTGCCATTCTTGGGCTGGTAGTTTTGGGTTCTATAAGAAAGCAAGCTGAGCAAGCCTGGGGAAGCAAGCCAGTAAGCAATACCCCTTCATGGCCTTTGCCATGGCCTCCTGCTTCCAAATTCCTACCAGTGTGTGTTCCAGTCTTGACTTTCTTTGGTGATGAACAATGTAAGCTGAATAAACGCTTTCTTCCCCAACTTGCTTCTTGGTCATGATGTTTTGTGCAGGAATAGAAACCCCGACTAGACTACGACATTGCCCCTAGGATGGGATTTCTAGTTGAGCCTGTTATTGGTTGGCCTCTGCTCCATCTTTGTTCCTGTATTTCTTTAAGGCAGGACAAAGTTTTTGTTGAAGGTTGAGTCTTTATCCCTCCACTAGGGGTCCTGCCTGGCTACAGGAGGCAACCTCTTCAGGTTCCATGTCCCCACTGTTAGGCTAAGGTCACCCATATTGACTCCTGGGAGCCTCCCCCATCTTAGATCTTCAGGACATAGCAGCTGTATTCATAATAGTCAGAAACTGGAAACAACCCAGATGTCTCTTCACCAAAGAATGGATACAGAAAATATGGTTCATTTACACAATGGAACACTATTCAGCTATTAAAAACAAGGACATCGTGAATTTTGTAGGTAATTGGGTAGAACTAGAAAATATCATTTTTAGTGAGTTAACCCAGACCCAATAGGACATGCAAAGCATGTACTCACTTATAAGTAGATATTAGCCATAAAGGACAGAATACCCATGGTACACCCTACAGACCCAACAAAGTTAAAAAAGGAAGGCCCAAGTGAGGATGCTTGATATAGCTGTCTCTTGTGAGACTATGCCAGGGCCTAGCAAACACAGAAGAGGATGCTCACAGTCAGCTATTGGATGGATCACAGGGCTCCCAATGGAGGAGCTAGAGAAAGTAACCAAGGAGCTAAAGGAATCTGCAACCCTATAGGTGGAACAACAATATGAACTAACCAGTACCCCCAGAGCTATTGACTCTAGCTGCATATGTATCAAAAGATGGCCTAGTCGGCCATCAGTGGAAAGAGAGGCCCATTGGTCTTGCAAACTTTATCTGCCCCAGTACAGGGGAACGCCAGGGCCAAGAAGTGGGAGTGGGTGGGTAGAGGGTGGGAGGAGGTTATGGGGGACTTTTGGGATAGCACTGTAAATGTAAATGAGGAAAATACGTAATAAAAAATATTAAAAAAAGAAAGGGGGAACAATGTAGTCATAGAAGGCAGAAGGAGGGAGTGAAGTGGGTGGGAAAAAGGAGAGGGGGAGGGGAGAAGGGAGGGGGAGAGGGGAGAGGGAGGAGGATGGGCAGGGTCAAGTGTGGGGAAAGAAAAGAGAGATGGTGGGGGGGCTTGAGAATGAATGGTGGTGGTGGAGGTGGTGGTGGTGGTGGTGGTGGAGGTGGTAGTGGTGGTGGTGGTGGTGGTGGAGGTGGTGGTGGTGGTGGTGGTGGTGGTGGTGGAGGTGGAGGTGGTGGTGGTGGTGGTGGTGGTGGTGGTGGTGGAGGTGGTGGTGGTGGTGGTGGTGGTGGTGGTGTTGGAGGTGGTGGTGGTGGTGGTGGTGGAGGTGGTGGTGGTGGTGGTGGAGGTGGTGGTGGTGGTGGTGGTGGTGGTGGTGGTGTTGGAGGTGGTGGTGGTGGTGGTGGTGGAGGTGGTGGTGGTGGTGGTGGAGGTGGTGGTGGTGGTGGTGGTGGTGGTGGAGGTGGTGGTGGTGGAGGTGGAGGTGGTGGTGATGGTGGTGGTGGTGGTGGAGGTGGTGGTGGTGGAGGTGGAGGTGGTGGTGGTGGTGGTGGTAGAGGTGGTGGTGGTGGTGGAGGTGGAGGTGGTGGTGGTGGTGGTGGTGGTGGTGGTGGTGGTGGAGAATCCTTAGGAAATCCCAGAGACTAGGTTGTTTTTCTTTGCCAATTAAAATTATTCCAAAAAAAGAGAGATGGTTTGGGCTAATAAAATTTAATGTCTAAAAGAGAAGTTACTATATGGAATATGCTCATATATAGATAGAGCCTCAACTTGAATGTATATTTATAAAAGTCAGGTTTGTTATGGTTTGACTATGAAATAGCCCTCAGGAGCTTATGTCTTTGAACCCTTGGTGGAGACTCTGGGTTGAGGGGCTGTGAGACCCTGAAGATGTGTAGACTAGCAGGAGGAAGTAGGATTCTGGGGTTATATAATCTTTTCTGTCCCTTTCTCTGTCTCCCGCAGCTGTAAGCTCTCATTACTGTGGACAGGAACGAACTGTTGATACCACAGCACTTTTCCTCCATGATGACCTGAGGGCCCCCAAAACTGAGCCAAGAGAAGCTTTCTGCTTGTAAGTTGCTTCTCCCAGGTAGCTTATCAAAGCAAGGATAGCTAATAAAGTTTTATTGATAAACCCATAGAGCGAAATACATGCATCTTAACTATAGATCTGAGAAATAGTCAAATACCTGAGAGCAATGTTAGAGAAGTGGAAAGGGTTAGTACATGGGAGGAATTGAAGGGAGGAAAGGGAAAGTGGGAAATGATATAATTTCAAAAAATAATTGTAAAAATCTTATATTCAGTTCCACCAATAATGCAAGAGAAGCATTTTCTTACCAAAACATAATTGGGAGGCCACAGAGATAGATCATCAGTTAAGAGAGTGCCTTGCTCCTGCAGAGGATCTTGTGTTGGATTCCTAGCTCCTATATGGCAGCTTACAACCACTTATAACTCAAGATCTATGAGGAACTAATACCCTCTTCTAGTCCTGAAGGCTCATGGGTGCGTTCCCTGCACATAAATTCTTACATGTGCACATAAAAATAAATACATATAGATTTTTAGAACTTATGATTGGTAATCATTCTAATATCAGCCATTCAAAATGGGCTTTGGGCGGGGGCTCTGTCATTGTTATTAGTCTCCCAAATGATTATTAATGTTGACATGTTAAGTGTTTTACTAGACAATACAAATATTTGCTCCTACCAATTGCAATTATAGCTGCTTCTTCCTTAATAAATGCAACTTGGCATTGCCTACCGTGTATCTCATCGTTAAGTAAACATGAATTAGTATAACTTTTATTTTAAGATTTATTTTGAGGGCTGGAGAGATGGCTCAGTGGTTAAGAGCTCTGGTTGCTTCTCCAGAGGATCCCAGGTTCAGTTTCCAGCGCCAACATAGCAGCTCACAACTCCAGTTCCATGGGATTCAGTACACAGACACAACAGTGTACAATAAAAAGCAATTTAAAAAGGATTTACTTTGAAACCATCATTTGCTGTTTGTTTTCAAGGTACTTAGTGTTCATGTAATTTCTTTCCCATGCATGGTCACGTGGGTCTTCTGTACCACCTTTAATGCAAGAGCTCTGAAGTAGAATATCTAACTCAGTTTGTACTTAGTGAGATACATGTTTAATTCTGTAAACTTTATGTAGACGACTGTGCCTTTTAGTCAAGAAAACTGTCAAGCCATTTTTTCTTTTTTTTTAATTGTTATTTTTATTAGGTGTTTTCTTCATTTACATTTCCAATGCTATCCCAAAAGTCCCCCATACCCTCCCTCCCCCACTTCTCTACCCACCCACTCCTCTACCCACCCACTCCCACTTCTTGGCCCTGATGTTCCCCTGTACTGAGGCATATAAAGTTTGCAAGACCAATGGACCTCTCTTCCCAGTGATGGCCGACTAGGCCATCTTCTGCTACATATGCAGCTAGAGTCAATAGCTCCGGGGGTACTGGTTAGTTCATATTGTTGTTCCACCTATAGGCAAGCTATTTTTTCATGCCATGCAATAGTAGATAAAGACTAAAGTACCTTATCTACACAGATTTCTCTTTTCTCATATTTTGAAATTTACTGATGATTCATTGTCCCTACTTTGCTTAAGCTTTCAACTAATTTTCTTTTGTAACTTTGAACACTGAATATTTAATTCATTCCCTTTTCATTTTAATCATAAAAACATTTGCACTGGGGTGAAGGGATACATTCTTCATATCTTTTTTATTAAAGGGGTAGTTTTTTGATAGTTTTATTATCTTATATAAAATTAATGTTTGATGATATTAAAATAATATCTGCAAATGAAGTGAATTTCAAATTGTTATGAAATATAGTTTTCTACATGAGAACACATATTGGGGTTCTTGAGAGAAAAATAATGGGTTGTCTACACATACATACACTTGATGAGATTGTGAGAACTTTCTAATGCCATCAGAGAAGCAGAGTTCTTGGAAGATGTGTGGTATGCTTAGCCACAGTCTACAGGTCTGAGAATGTACAAAGGAGGCAGGTGTGAGGTTAACTGAGGTTTGAGCCTGGAAGTAATGATGCTCGTGGAGGAAGCGATAAGTGTCTGGATCCGAAAGAGTTAACTTGACTTCTCCAGCTTTGGTTTGATTTAGGCTTCAATGGGTTGGATGGCCCTATTTTCACTGAAGCCAACCCAGGTGCTTTGCTCCTCTGGACACACCCAGATGTGATGCTTATTATCGCTTAGCTGAGTCAAGTTGACACATAAAATTAACCACCACTCTATATATTTATGATGATTTAATATTAAATTAAAATTTAAAATTAAATATCAATTAAGTTAAAAATCTCATATTGCTTCAATATCTTCTCATGTATTTTAACAAATGGCACTCTATTGTACACAGAGAATGTGGGAAGCCGCCCTCACATTTGCCATTATAAGATGGCGCTGACAGCTGTGTTCTAAGTAGTAAACATAATCTGCACACGTGCAGGGGCAGTTTTCCCGCCATGTGTTCTGCCTTTTCCGTGATGACAACTGGGCCAATGGGCTGCAGCCAATCAGGGAGTGACACGTCCTAGGCGGAGGATAATTCTCCTTAAAAGGGACGGGGTTTTGCCATTCTTTTTCTCTCTCTTGCTTTCTTGTTCTTTTTCTTGCTTTCTTGCTCTCTCTTGCTCTTGCTTTCTTGCTCTTGTTCTTTTTCTTGCTCTTGCTCTTCTTGCTCTCTGGCTCCTGAAGATGTAAGCAATAAAGCTTTTGCCGCAGAAGATTACGGTTTGTTGTGTCTTTCCTGGCCGGTCGCGAACGTGTGTAAGAAGAGAACACTGTATAGGTAGTGAAAACATATCCTGATGATCTCTGTCTACATCACGAAACTGCCTCCTTCACAGAACCTCACAGAAGCGGAGGCAGAAGAGTGAGATCTGGGACATGGAAGAAGAAAGGAAGGAAAGAAGGAAGGGAAGGAGGGGGAGGAAGGAAGGGAGGAAGGAAGGAAGGAAGGAGGGAGGGAGAGAGGAGAGGAGGGAGGGAGGGGGAAGGAAGGAAGGAAGGAAGGAAGGAAAAAGGGGGAGAGGAGGGAGGAAGGGAAGGAAGGGAGGAAGGAAAGAAGGAAGAAGGGAGAGAGGAAGGGAGGAAAGGAGAGAGGGAGGGGGAGAGAGGGAAAGAAGGAAGGAAGGAAGGAAGGAAGGAAAGAAGGAAGAAGGGAGAGAGGGAGGGAGGGAAGGAAGGAAGGAAGGAAGGAAGGAAGGAAGGAAGGAAGGAAGGAAAAAGACCCTCTAAATTAATATGATCATGCTCCTACAAACTCACAGAGAGGAGGGTAGCATGCCCAGGGCCTGCACAGGTCTGCCCTAGGTAGATGAGGTTTGGTCTGCTGCTTTGTGTTCTAATGCTGAATTCTGTGCCCAATGGGAAGGTCTAGGCCTACGAGTGAATGTTTATGTTTACAGGCTTTTGCTGTGCAAACCTTGTTCCTTGATTTAAAACTACTGGCTAAATAAAATTGGCTACAGGCAGTTACTGGAGGGATCACGGACAGGCAGGTTTGGAGTTACCTGCTTGGGTGTGGAGAAGAGAGAGGAGAGAAGAGAGACCAGGTGGAGAAGGAGGAAGAAGAGAGGAGGAAGTCACCATGAGGGGAGATGGATGGTGAGCACATGGCCAGGAGAAACAGCAAGTATTTGGGGTATAACCGCTGGAGAGGTAGCCAGACTGGTAGGTAGAACAGTAGACTAGGGGTCCCCCCTCCAGTAATTGTCAAAACTAACTAATCACAGTCTGAGTCTCATTTATTTGTAAGGCAGTCAGGAATAAGCTTAGAGCGGTTCTGCTGCACTAGGTCTCCTCTCTATCTCTGTCTCTGCCTGCCTGCCTGCCTGTCTGTCTGTCTCTGTATATGTATGTATAATATTTATGTATGCATATATGTATACATAATGTATAGTGTGTGTGTGTGTGTGTGTATACATGGTTTCCTGTTTAGTGTTTCTATAGGACTCATGTGTGTGAGAGTGGGTGCTTCTCCGACTCCTGTGCCCTTCCGTCATTCTCCTTTCCTTCTGTTTGCCCTGGCCAATTCCGCTGTGACAGATTCTAATTTATCTTACTTTGTTTATTTTATTGTGATCCTTCAGCCCGTTTGTTTTCTAATGAGAGACAAAAAGGAAGTGGACACAGATGGGAGGGTAGGTGGAGAGGAACCAGGGTGGGGGCATATCGGAAGGGGAAACTGTAGTCAGGATATATCATGTGAGAAAAAAAAAGCTATTTTTAATAAAAGGAAAAAAGATGGCCCAAAAGGAAACTGCCTCCTATGAGTTTTTCCATGCACTTGACCTGTCAGACATTAAGTAATACATGCAATTATTGTCTCCAAACTATTGTTCAAAATGAATCCTAGATACCCCAGAAGATACAAATTAGAGTCTCTGTGACAGGTCAAATATGCTATGGAAAGTTCAGGGGATAAGGTTTTTTTCCAATGGACTGATTTTTTTCTCCTTTTAAATGCCTTGTTTTATCTCAGTTAGATCTGAAATACATTGATGAAACTAAGCTTCCTCAAAGGATTGGTAGTATCGCTTCTGCAATCCTAGCTAAAGGCTTATTACGATTGTCTCACACTAGAACGACATTCATCATATTGTCTATTTAAAATTGTATACACCCCCCAATCTTTTCCTTGACTATTTATTGTCAACCAATGTCCATAGAATAAAGTTTGAATTGCGCAAGGTGACACCTGAACAGGGCCCCATTCGGGCCCACTCTGCTTCAACTCATTTCACCACGAACTCTTGGATCACGTGACTTTTTTGGAGGCTGGTCCTTAGTAGTCAAGTGCTATGTGGACCCATCTTTCTCTGCTCAGCATTGCTCTCGCCCTTCCCTCTGTTTAGCCATGGAGCTCACCGATGGGCACTCATTTCACTTTGAGTGCCTGTTTCTCAATCCCCTAAAGAGTCTTCCGGACTTTTCACCTGTATCGTTTTTCCCACTTCCCAGGGGGAACTTCAATTCTGTTTGCCTCTGAGTGTCTTCTCCAGATCTTGCCAAGTTTGTTTTTGTTTTGTTTTGTTTTGTTGTTGTTTTTTAACAATGCATCTATCTCTTCTCTTACATTCAGCTCTTATCAACATTTACAGCTTCGATGTACTCAAGTTTTTAAAACATATTTTAATTTTATTGAGGAAGAAAGGCAAAAGATAATGTTTCTAAATTCTAGAACATGGAATCTTTTGTAATCTGCTCTTTGATCCAGTAATAAATAGAAGCTGGCTTCTGTAATTGTTACTTTTTGTTTTTTGACACCGTGACCAAGTACTGGACAGAAACGATTTGAGAGGTGCCAGGTTTATTTTGGCTCCTGGTTTCCGAGGGAATATTGTATCCCAGAGGAAGGACAAGGTTCCATAGTGGAATAGGTCATGTTAGCAGGAGTATGTAGCAGCTTTTATTATAGTAACAGACAAGAATGTGGAGAGTTCCAGAACAAGAAATGGATACAACTGTTCAAGTGTATCATCAGCAACCCACCTGCCCTGCTAACTAGTGTCTACAATTTCCCAAACCAAGGCCACCACTGGTAACCAGGTGTTCAGAAAATATAAACCTGTGAAATAATATTCTCCTTGAAATTCTAAAAGCCTTATGGGGAAATTAGTTTCTATTTATAGAAATTGCATTCTAGTCTTGTTACTAATACTTGTGCTAGTTTTTAAAAATTATTATTGTGAATATTCATGTGTATGTGTGTGCGTGCGCGCACACACACATGCATGCACACATGTGTATATTGTATGGAGGCATCTCATGCCAATGAAAAGCTAATGGCCTATTAGCTGAGACTATAGGGAAAAGAGAACGGTGAGAAAATAGACTGGACTCCATAATCAGAGTAAACCAAGGATGGGCCATTGGACAGAACAGACTGCTATGTAGATTCCTGCATTACTGTTTAAATACAGCTATTAAAAAATGTAAAAGCCGGGCTGGTGAGATGGCTCAGTGGGTAAGAGCACCCGACTGCTCTTCCGAAGGTCCAGAGTTCAAATCCCAGCAACCACATGGTGGCTCACAACCATCTGTAACAAGATCTGACGCCCTCTTCTGGAGTGTCTGAAGACAGCTACAGTGTACTTACATATAATAAATAAAAATAAATCTTTAAAAAAAAAATGTAAAAGCCATTCTTGGGTCATCCATCTACAGGAAATGGAGAAGATCCACCCTGTAGTCTGAATTTTACAGACCGTCACTTTAAGCAAGCACACTGACCTAATGTTTGATACCTAATAAGTATTAGCATGCCATCATTTCTTATGGATTCTTCCCAGGTAGAGTCAATCTTAAGAGTTAATTCAGTGGCTGGTTAAATTATGTATGGAAAAATGATAAAGAGAGGATTTTTAAATTTTTTTCTAAGAAATAGAATCTATTACTCTTCTCCAATTCCCCCAGTCCCATGAAGGAAAATTCTTTGTTTTGAAGATAACTTTGATGATGACTGAGACAGAAACTCCCAAGAGAATGCCCCCAAGAAGCAAGAGATGACATGCTTCTTAAAGAAGCACAATATCATCTGAGTTCTTTTTCTTTCCTTCTCACAAAAAAAAAAAAAAAGAAAAAGAAAAAAAAAAAAACCTAACCAAACAAACCAAGGAACCAACTTCTTGAGGTTTGAAAACTGAGTTAAAGTGTAAGCTGCCTGGGACAGTAGAAGAAATTAAGAGCCATTGTGTGTGTATGTGTGTGTGCTAGACTGATGTGCATAGAGTTAGGAGAAGAGACAGTGGGATTGCTAAGGGGTCTACATAAATACATGGATGAAATTTCATATCACTGCGACCAACTACCCGACAAGTGCAACTTAAGGGAGGAATGGTTTATTCTGGCCCGTAATTTACGGAGCACAGTCCATCATTGCAGACAGGTGTGACTGCAGGAACAGAGCCAGCTGGAGGTGTTTGGGGTATGAAGCTGCCTGCTCACGGCTCAGAGATCAGTGAGTTGACAGCCACAGTGTAAAGCAGACTGTCCTATAATCCGAAGTCCCTCCCCACAGCCCTTAGTTCACTACACATCCTCCAAAAATATCCCTCCCTGCCGAGGCTGAGTGAGCACTGAGCTATGGAGGGTGTTGTATATTAAGACTCACAACAAGGAAAGGAGAAATGGAGAGAGGTGGCTTGAAGAAACTATTTAAAAATGTACTGTAAAAATAACTCTCATTGTATCACAATTTTATTTTCTTGACTCATAATTTATTATGCTAAGACTCAGGCTTTATGGGAAGTGAGGAGAGTTTTGTTATGGAAATAAAGTAAACTCACAGTCCTTCACAGAAAACTCTTGCCTGATTGAGTCTCATGCAGTCTTGCTTATTGATTGGGACCAATGGTAGGATCCAGTCAGGACTCATTAGAACCGAAAGCTCTGTTTATCTTCTATTAGCAGTTTCGAGGCAATCAATGTTGATAGCTATACCTCTGAAATGAATAAAACTCACTGCTTTTCTTCAGAAATAAATGAAATGAAGTTTATTAAACACTTGGAATAGAATCAGCAATCCGCTAAGGGGCATGTGTGCTTACAAGTCTATTATTGCATCAATTAACAAGGTATATTTGGTGTTACTGTAGCTGGTAGGGACCTCAGATATCAGGGCAAGCACCTTCTCTGTGGGCAGAGTCTATGGATCACAGGGGAAAAAATAAAGCCCAGGGTCGGGAGGAAAAGCTCCAAAGAATTTGGCATACAATTTTTGGAGGAGAGGTCTCTTCCAGGTCAGTCCAAGCTGTATAAGGAGGTTCTGACTCAAGCAAACCATGTTGCATGTTTAGATGTGTCTGCTCATCCCAGGTGTACTGGCACAGAGATCCTTTATTAGACACTTTGGCAAGATGGTTCTTTATAGGTGGGGTATTCTGCTCATTCGAGTCCCCAGCTATCATCTACCACTGTTCCACAGTGCAAATGACAGCCCTCCCTCAGGCTACATGAAACAAACAAACAAAAAAATGTTTTTCTCTAACATTACCAAATAAAGTATTCTTAGCTTAATATTATTGGTCTTGTTCTTGAAATCAAAGAAAATAGTATCGAATTTGCTTAGTGGGAAAGATCCTGATATAAAGCTTTGAGCAGTCTGAGTAGAACAGTCGTCTGGCCTGGAATTTTCTGAGAGCACTGGGAAACTATAGCCTACATTTTATCCCGTTATTTATTGTCCCGTTCTGCCGAGTTTTTTCCTTACAAGTCTATTTGCACTTGGTTTGCCCTAAGGAAAAGGAAGGTACAGATTCCTCATTTGTCTCTGCTACTGGGTGTTATTACTTGGGAAACGTCAAGGAAAATGCCAAATAAATAGATAAAATATGCCAGAAGCACCGGCTCTCACCATCAGGAGGGAGGGAAAAAGAGCGAATGTTTAAGGTTTAAGAGACAGAGATAATAAAAAGCTGTCATATTCTGAGAAGAGACAAAGGACTTTCTCAAACATATGTAACTTGGGTCTGAGGATTAATAAAACGTCAAAGCCTTACTTTGGTAACTATTTGTATCAACGGTTGTTTGGTTTTTATCACACTGGAAAGGTTGTAGTTCTATTGAGATTAGTGGACATACTCAGATATTGGGCAATAGCCTTTATCTGTGATCTTTATTAGATGAGAAGGCAAAGGCCATTCACTCAGCATTGCACCTAGGGACCTTCTGGGGAAAATCCTTCCAGCTTCCCTGGTGGTTACAGGTATTTCAATAGAATCCAGCTAGAATGAGCCCAGACTGCTCCAGAGGCGCCCACTCTCTCTTCAGTGGATTTTCAGTTCTTCCCCCCAAATTCCTAGACACAGATTTACCCCTGGCCTGTCTTTCTTCCTATCCCCAACACATCAAGTCTTTAAAAGAGTTTCTTTCATTTTAGTCTATGGACAAGAGTGGTCCCTTCCACAAAAACAAACAAACAAACCACCAACCAACCAAACAAAAACACCCCTCAAAGAAACCCAAACCAAAGCCCTAAATACTTTTCTAATTAATTCAAGTTCAAAAGCCAATTTTCCAGATCCAAGCACTGTAAATTTCTAAGGAAAGATTTCTTATATCATAATTTAAGAGTCTCCATGAGTAATTTAAAGTAGGTGTTTCCTCAAAGTGTTTAAGTGATCAAAAGAGAGCAACCCAAAATTTGGTACATCTGTGACATGAACTTTGTTATTCACTAATGTATCAGTAGAGTACTCTGCCAAGTTTTACTCATTCACTTATATTTTTAGATACTTAGTACTTAATCTCAGTGGTAAGAGAATCTAAGCATTTTGGTAAATGAACATACCCGACAGTTATTAACTACTTGCTTGGCCTTTGCGTTAGCCATTAGCCATGCAGCAGACATGCAATCTTGAGTGTGGTAAGAAAGGAGGCTATTGATAGTTGTTTTGGATTTTATTCTGCATTTTTTATTTCTGCATGTTTTTTTTTAGATGATGATTATTATCAATGTTTCCCAGCCTGGTCCCCAAATACTGATACTCTAAACTATACATGAAGGAAAACTTCTATTGTAACTTGAATTCTAATTTAAAAGCACTTGTTATCACAATGAAACACAAGCATGTGAGCTAAAAAAAAAACCACCTCTCACTGCTCTGCAGCTGTCCATAGTTGTGCCAGCTGAGTTATTTAACTTACTAAATTGTAAGTATATGCATCTTGGGGAGTGCAGCATCAAATGAACAGTAGGAGGAGAGGAGGAGGAGAAGGAGGAGGAGGAAGAGGAGGAGAAGGAGGAGGAGAAGGAGGAGGAGGAACAAGCACAAGAACAAGAAGAACAAGAACAAGAAGAACAAGAACAAGAAGAACAAGAAGAGAGAGGGAAAAGGAGACACACACACACACACACACACACACACACAGAGAGAGAGAGAGAGAGAGAGAGAGAGAGAGAGAGAGAGAGAGAGAGAGAGCAGGAGCAGTCACTTGCAATAGAGGATAAGACATTTTCCAAATCAATGACCTTTTCAAATAACACAAATGTGGCTGTTGAGGGTTTATTAATAAACCGTATACACAACCCTGCAAGAAAGCACTTTGAGGTGAGGCATGCATTCCTGAGAATGCTTAGGATAAGAATTCAAGAAGGGAAAATGGCTCAAGGTTGTGGAAATTGAAATGACATGCAGGAATACTACTGAGCATGCTCGGTTTTCCTCATAAAGTTTTGACAGAAAATAAATGAGAAGACATTATGAAAGTGTATTAGTATCAGGGTTTGCCCTTAAGGGTGTTTGCTTACAGGTGTTAGCTGCTAAGATTATTAACTGAATAGAATAGCTGTTTTTTTCAGCCCCAGTGGCGAGTCATTGCCTTCCACAGAGCAGCCCATGAGTAACGAATCAAAATGTGCAACATGACAGACCCTCCCTTTTAGTTGAACAAATTGTAGTTACAGCATTTGGTTTGAATTTTGTTTGATTCAGATATTCATTGGTGCAGATACTGATTTTTTTCTGTAGCTAGTAATGCAGTGAAGAGCCATAGAGAGGAGACAAGAAGTACACAAGGCCTGGTAAGGATGCAAGCACTGCTTCTGAAAATGTAAGCAGTAATGAAGGCAGAGAAAGGGGGGCTGCTATTAAAATACGTTTTTAAGTTTCCATCTCCTTTCAAGCAGTTATTGTTGTGTGTATCTCCATAGGTTTGTGTGCTTGGACAGCTAGGCAGGTGATAACGCACAAAGATTGACATTGCAATCTTGCACAAGATGAGCGATGGCGGCTAACTTGTGTCTAATGACTTCCAAGTCATTCTGTCCATGAAAGTCACAAAATCAGACAAGGTTTGGAAGTGGAAGAAACTTTACTAATTGCATAATCATTATTAATTTTGTCATTAATATTAATATTTATTTCAATTCCACCTTACCAAATATCTCATTTCATTTAATATGTGAGAAATAATGAGTCTTCAAGATGAAATAATATTAAAGTTAATTGAAGTTAGTGGCTAAACGGAGACTGTGAGGACATGACACTAATTCCTCCTCTGCTTCCTTTCTTTTTTTCTTTCTTCTTCTTTTTTTTTTCTTTTTTTTTTTTTTTTTAGATTTGTTACCAGGTAAGTATGCATACTTTATTCTTTATTTACTTGAATTTTAAACACAAAATATCTTGGAGTTTTAGAATTGTTTGCATTAGTGATTAATTTATTGTATTATAACCAATACATCAATACAATATTCTAGTTAGCAAATTCATCAATGTTTGATACTAACTTTGATTTCTAGCTGAAAAATAATTTTGCAGGAGTTTGTGAAAAGTTATTGAAAATTAAATAATAGATAATAGGAACCTTCTCATAACCCTTACTTAATTGTTTAATATCTATCTTCATATATAGAGAATATATATATATATATATATATATATATATAATTTGCTCAGTCTGAGTAATGTAATAATGTTTCTTAGATAGATGTTTTTAGGGTTAACCACTAGGTGTTGGATCACCAGTTAGTGTGCTTTTCCCTGGGGAAAACTATTTTCCTGTTCTCAGCATCATTCCTTAGTTGCCTGTAATTATTTGTCTATGGTTGAGGCCCAGTGAAATTTCACCCTTCCTTGTTAGCATGTCTAGTGTTAGTGTCCTGTCCAAGGCTTGTTTAGGCGGCCATGTTGGTGATACTTCATGAGTGTAGCTTCTCTGAAATTTCTAGGAGACAGAATCTCACAGTAGACTCACTGGCCGTCTGGCTCGTACAATCTTTCTGCCCCCTTTTCCATAATGACCACTGAGCCTTACTGCAGAGATCGTCTTGTATCATTTAGGACTGGGCTCTACAACTTCATTTTGAAGAGTTATGGTTTCCTGTAATGGCCTCCATTACGTTGACATTTTCCTAACAGCTGTTAAAGGGCTGGAAAATAGACACTAAGTTTAAACATTAAATAAGTTTAGAAAGAACCACATGAGTTTCTTTAGCTCTCATATTTAATAACAACCTGGTAAGCTTATGTTGAGTGCTTAATTTTGTGCCATCATTGTGCCAAATAAATGAACCATCTTATTTAATATGTATTTCTGAGATTCATCTTTATGTATGTATGCATGCATCACATATGTGCAGACGTCTGTAGATCCCATCAGATCCCTTGGCTCGAGAGCCACAGGCAGTTGTGATTCAATGTGACTGGTGGGAAATGAACTTGCATCGTCTGGAAGAATGACAGCTCTCTCATCCACCAAGGAAACTCCTGGGCCCATCTCACTTAATGTTTGATTTAATATATTGGAGACATATTGCCACTTATTTTATTTTATGTGTATGTATGGCTGGTTTGCAGCACACATGTGCCCGAAGAGGCCAGAAGATTGTGTCCAAAACCCCTCAATCAGAGTTGGGTATAGTTGTGAGTTTTTGTGTAGATGCTAGCAAACAAGCCCGGGGCCTTTGGAGGAGCAAGCAGTGTTCTTAACTGCTGAACCATCTCTTCAGCCTCCCTGATACGTCACCAGACAGTACACACAGAAGTTTCAGGTTGAACACTAAGTAAATGTTTCCCAGTTCACACTACAAGGGAAAGGAGTTAAAAAATATTAACAGAGTTGGCGTGGCTCCCAGGTCATCTCTCTGACACTGTAGAAGGTGTTTGTTGCTGAGCCTGCCTCTTTCTAGTTCAGATAAATTGCTTCCTTGAATAAAATATGGAGGCTTAATACCAACGACGCATAATCATGTGATTTTTATTTAATTTCTTGCATATAATCCGGGATCATTTGTATTAATGACTAATTTGATTAATATGTTTAATTAATATCAGCCTATGAGTGACAGTGTCAAGATCTAAGATGATGTCAAATGATACCATTAAGCTGTGATGAACATATTGAACTTTTAATAAAAATTGGAGTATGAACCGTTCCATGCACGGAGAAAACAAGATTAAAGTGTGTGAGCGAGAAAAGAAACAGGTGCTGTGCGTAGACAACAGAACAACCCTAAGCATCTGAGTCGTACTGAATGCCAAGAGCGCCCACTTTGATGTGGCGCCTGGGGCATCTCAGGGTCCAAAGGTGGATGAACAGTGAAATGGAACAGTGAAGAGAATGCCAGGCCATGGTGATCAGTAAACACCTCCAGGAAGTGCTTTCAGAACAAACATATTAGTGTGTCCATTACAAATGGTTAAAAACCTGAAAACCCCATCGCAGAGGAAACAGAACCGTTGTGAAGAGAGGTGGATGATTGTGGCTAACTGTAAATATTAGGAAAAAAAAATCACAGGTAAAATATGTGTAAAGCAGGTGGGAGTGGAGGATAACTAAGCTAACGTGTCAGCATGATGGTGCACGAGGAGGTGGGACTTTAGCCCCAGAGACACAAAACCATACAGAACATCAAGGATAAAACATTGGGGAAACAAAACAGTTATCTTCTACCTGTCAGTGGAAGACAACACATTCAAGGGTATTCAAATAACCTAAATTGGTCTAGAAGGTTGAAAAAAAAAAAAAAAACAGACGCAAATTTGGGTTGGTATGAAAGCAGAGGTGGATCTCACAAGACTTGGGAGAGTGCATGTGATCAAAACACAAATGAAATTCTCAACGTTCTTATGAAAATAAAGACAAGAGAATTTAGTAAAAAAGTTATTCTTTTAAAGGGGGGGGGGCAATTGTGACAAATCTAGAATGATAAATAGAGAAGTAAAGGGTGCCAATAATTGGTAGCCAATCTCCAGAGCAGCAAGGGCAGACAGGGCTCATCTGTGTCTAAGTTATGTAGCCTACGCAGTGAGCCAGCATCGAACACCTTGCATTGACTGCTTTTCCAGAGGATGTGGGTTACACTGCCAGCACCCACAAGGCAGTTCACGACTGTCTGTAACTCCAGTGCCAGGGACTCAGCACTCTCACACACACTCACACATAGGCAAAACACTGATGCATATTAAATAACAATAAATAAGCTACCGCCAGGCAGTGGTGGCACACAGCTTTCATGCCGGCCCTCCCTTGGAAGGCAGAGGCAGGTAAGTCTCTGAATTAAAGGCCAACCTGGTCTACAGAGTCAGTTCCAGGGGAGCGAGGGAGAGAGAGAGAGAAAGAGAGAGAGAGAGAGAGAGAGAGAGAGAGAGAGAGAGAGAGAGAGAGAGAGAGAGAGGAGACTAGTGCATTTGAGAAAACATCTGGAAGATATAGCTTTGCCTTCTTTCTTCTAGTTGCTACCTGTTGTTCTCTTCCTTCCTTCCTCCCCCTTCTCTCCTTCTTCTTCCCCTCCTCTGTCTCATTCTCTTGGTTTTCCTCCTCTTCTTTCTCTTTATCCCCCCTTTCAAATCTTTCTTTAGTTAAGATGAAGCTGCAATAGAAAGCAGTTTCTTCTGGGAAGCTTCTGGGAGCCCTAGTTGTCTCTTCTTTTGTTTCTTAGTCACAAAGCCATTTGTATATTGGTATATCAAGTCCACCGGTGTTCCCCGTCAGGGATGTCCTTTCTGTATTTTGAATAAGTGGGCGTTTTCCAGTGCAATTTGATTCCCTTTCCTCTTTGGAGCACATACAGCACAGCCACACTTTAGAGAAAAGTATCAAAAAGCAGATTGTCTTTTGAGCTTTTGACTCCAGCTCTCTTCATGGCTAGCCACAGCCCTCCTGCCAGACACGGGGGCTAGAATGTGTAATTACAGCCTTTGTCAGAGGGTAATTACAGCCCAATTTGACGTGAGCAGCAGAATGACAAAGGTCCTGGCTGTCAGGCAGGGTCAGAGATCAGCCACTGCCCCATGCACTGCAAGGCAGCAGCCTCATCAGAATTCTGAATCTTGGTTTGGGGCTGAGTCTTCATTCATTGTCTGTTTCTTCCTGTGACTTTGGACGAAAACATGGAGTGTTTTCAAGACACAAGATCCTAGCATGAAATATGGATTCTTATCTTCTTATCAACGATACGGGAATCATTCTAAAGTCAATAGAGTTGTTTCTTATGCCACCCCATTTTAAAATAAACTTCAAGGGCAATATGTATATAATCTAGCATCAAAATATTATACTAGTTTCTTATATACATATGATTTCAAATAATTAGGATAAGTCATCATGCTGTCTTAGAATAAAACTGTTGTGTGTTAGTAGAATAACTTTCATATGAACAAATAAACTGTGTTTACAGATAGAAAATACTTGCAGATTATATAGCCTCTTAATTCTATAAGTAAATTTTTAAAATTTTTATTGGAGCTAATCTATTCCTAACAAGAGGATATTTCTTAAATAATTTGTCATGTTTTATTTAAACCAGCTTTATTTCTCTTGTGGAATATAAAAATTCAGATGCACTCATAGAGAAGTATTTACTGCTATTTAAAGGTTCTCTACTCTCTGTCTTTTTTTTTTTAAGATTTATTTATTTATTATATGTAAGTACATTGTAGCTGTCTTCAGACATTCCAGAAGAGGGTGTCAGATCTCATTACGGATGGTTGTGAGCCACCATGTGGTTGCTGGGATTTGAACTCTCGACCTTCGGAAGAGCAGTCGGGTGCTCTAACCCACTGAGCCACCTCACCAGCCCTCTCTACTCTCATTTTACAAATCTAACATATTTATTGTGAATTATCCATAGCAATTGGCAGGCATACGGGTCTAACATTAATTTGAATGAATAAAAATAATAAAATGAGTACTAGAGATACTGTTTGTCAGATTCTCAGACGCTAATAACTTAAGCAGGAATGCTAATATTCTATAAACCAGATGATCATGGTAAGACAGTTCATCCAAAAAGTTGGCATCTGATTGGGGACAATATAAAATGGATGGGAAAAATGTTTAAAGGAAAAAAAAATAGCCTAAGCAGTTGAGCTGCCTGAATGAGAGGCATAAAGAAAGGAATGGCATTAAATCTACCAGCCTGGGGTCCTGATTGGCCCGGTGCTTCAGGGCCCAGAAAGATTTGTTGAGCGCACACTCTGCAAAAGAAACGCAGACTAATCGCCCAGACCTCCATCCCATCATCCCATTGTTGTGAGCTGCAAAGCGAGAGCTGCGCATGCTCAAGTGGAGTTCAGGGTAAGGTCTAAAACTCTTAAAAGCCAGATATTAGCCAATGAGGAGGTTTTCTAGATTACCAGACCGAAAGAAAAATACAGAAAGAAAAATATAGGATGTAATTTAATAGCAACCTGGAAGTCTACAGCAAAGCACTCAGACTGAGATCGCCACGGTAGGCGTGAAAGAAATGTCTTCACCGATTTGAGACAACTGACAACTTCAGGGATCAGGTTGGACGTTCTCTTTCATCGGATACTTTGCTTTAATGTTGAGAGAGCTACCACCATTTTCTTCCAGAATATTTTTTGAAGGCAGAGTATTTGCTAGGTCGTGGTTTAAGAACTCATTCATTGATTCCTTCATTCCTTCACTCACTGTTTTGTTCTATACATATGCATTGAATTTTAAATGTGCCAGTTATGGTGATTACTGGACACAATCGAGTGTCGGTTGTATTATTTGTTGTGTGTGTGTGTGTGTGTGTGTGTGTGACAAAATTCAATTTAAAGGATAAAAGATCTATTTTTAGCTCAGTTTCAGAGGATTTCTGTCTATGGTTAGCTGGCTCCATTGTTTGGATCTGGTGCACATCAAAACACCACAGTGGTGGCCAACTTACTGTACCCAGGAAGGTGGTCAGTTTATTATAGCCAGGAAGGAGAGAGGGAGGAAGAGAAAGACAGAGATAGAGGGATAGAGACAGACAGAGAGACACAGAGATAATATGAATACTGTTCTAGGACATACCTCTAGTAACCCACTTCCTCCAACTATGTATTACCTTTTCATATAGTGGTCAGCTTCCAATCATGCTATCAGATTATCATTCCATCAATTGGAGTAGCCCATCGATGAAGTCACAGCTGTTATGATCTAGGGATGACCACTCAATGTTGCTGCATTTGGTACTGATCCTTCAACACATTTACCTTTTGGGAGAAAACTTCATATCCAAGCCATAATAATAACAGTAATAATAATGATCATAATAATATTAGTATTATGAAGAAGACAGTGGTATAAGGAAGAAGTAAAGCTGTCAGTGCGTTGATAATTGATAAATACAGGTGATGAGTTTTAAAAGGCTTCCATCTCCCTTCTCGGAATTATGTATACTTGACATTGTCTTTACAAAAGTGCCAATCTGTTCAAAATATTCACTTCTTTCCAATTCCACCATGGTCACCTTCTCTCTAACCCTCTCTGTGTGTGTGAGGTCTTTTTAAGCTGCCGCTGCTCTTTCTAGCCAGCTTCTTTCCAGCAGATAGCAATCATGTCAAACTGAAGTCAGACTGGGTCTTGTTCACTCTGACTTTTGCCTAACCTCCCCAGAGACTCTCTTCCAATCTTGATGAACTGGAAACCCTGGGCTACAAGGCCACTCAGACTCTGCATGCCAATGCTCTCTCCAAACACATCCAACATTTCTCCCTGAAACCCTGCCACCTGGAGGGTTTTGAGTTCCTCAAATAAGCTACCATTCCATTTCAAATTTTTGTCCTATGCCTGGAAACTCTTCTGCTAGTTTCTTTGTATCATTCTGATTTTGTGAATGTTTTCCTTGTTACCACCAAACAGTTTCTCTGCTACCGTTGTTTCATTATCAATACTTAGGTAGCTAGATTGTTAATCTGTTAGTTTTCATTCACTAAAATGTAAGACAGAAGAGAGTCTTTATCTCTCACAAGGTTTTATCCTTTGTGCCTGTAACTGTTACTCAACAAGCATTCATAGGCCTAGATTAATGAACTCATTCACAAAAGAGCCAAGCTTCTGCTCTAGTCATACGTGTGTAGAACTCTGCTCCAGTGAGTGTGTGACTAGAGATCATCCCAGAGACTTCATCTCTCATTTGTACGCATGTGACATACCTCTGTAAGCCAGCTTATCCTCCACTGGATGGAGATACTACCAGGTTATGGCATTATATGACATTTTAATCCCTTGTCTATCAAATGGGAGTCCAAGCAATCTGTCCATACACTAGTTTTTGCATTCTTTCCACCTTCAAAATATTCCTGTTGCTCCTTAAGATACCCTGCTAGGGCTTGTGAGGTGTGGCCTCTTCCCAGTTGTCTACATGGAGTCCTTTCCCAGACACCACTGATTCTCAGGTTCTTCAAGTCCTACTCTTTTCCACAACACACATCCTCCATCTCCTTCAAACTTCTCCTGCATGCTTTGCAGAACTTCCCAGACCACTTGAGGCATCTTGCATTCCAACATTCCAGTCTATTACTAATAGCTTTTATCATATAGATAAATTTCTACTTATTCAGATCTATGGAAATATTTATATTTATTCAGGCTTAATTGGTTCATGTTGGGTTGATTATTATTTCTAACAAGTGTCTATATCCAGGATAATATAATATCTGATTATGGGTATACATGCAATTGTGTTATTAATGATTGCTGATAATAATTACTCAGACATCTAAGAAACTTTTGATTGGTTCTTTGTGAATTTTACATCATGCACCCCAATCTCACCTATCCCCACCCCCCTCCATACCTACCCTCTACCCTTGTAACCTCCCCAACAAAAAAGAAAAAAAAAAACCCAACTCATTGTGGAAGCTGTAGTGTCACAGTGCATCTCAAACTATATATTTTTGTCCACATTTCTTTGCTTGCAAATGTTCATTGCAATGAGTCATTGATCTGGTACCAGGCCTTTGGCTTCTGCTACACTATCAATACTGGAACCTCACTGGGACTCCTCTTAGATATATTGTTGCTGCTCTCTGTCATGGAAATCCTATAGCTTTGGATCTGTAGGGCTGGCTCTTGTACTTACTCCAGCAGTTCATTGATGGGGTAAGACATGGATCTGGGTCTGAGTAGTATCCGAGTTGGCCATGGCCCCTACACCCACACCATCATAGCAAACTCTCCTGCCTTGCCCTTGCCTCAGCCGGAATGATCCAAAGGCAGCTCTCCTGCTTTCATGCCCTATGTTCTGGCTCATTCATATGCACACCATCAAGACCAGATCTACTGTGCTGCCCAGGTAAGGTGCAGGACCTGCCCTCCCAAGTATTGCAGCAGACAAGGGGCTGGGCCAGCTCTCTTGCTTTTATGCCCTCAGGATGGCTCACCCACAACCAGGGCCAGCTCTACACTGTTGCCCAGGTGAGGTGCAGGGCCCCCTCTTCTGAGTGTTTCAGCAGGTAGGGACAGGGACAGTTCTTCCATTCTCATGATGTCTTTACTCAGATTTCCTAATCAGCAACTGCCAAAAAGTGATAATATAAGCATGTTATTCGGAAACAGAATATTACATAGAAATATATACTTGAAATAAATTTAGCAGTTGGGCAACAAGATTTGCTGATGGAATTTTGACAAAATGGGGGAAGTAGAAAATAGAAATGATTTTCATGCTTCTGGTTAAAGAAGCTAGTGATGTTATCACCAGATCCTATATGAGAGCAGCTTAGGATGTGTGAAATATAAAGAGTCTTAGTCAGGGTTTCCATTGCTGTGAAGAAATACCATGACCCAGGCAACCCTTATAGAGGGAACCATTAAATTGGGGCTGACTTACAGCTTCAGAAGCTCAGTTTATTATTATCATAGCAGAAAGCCTGCAGGCAGACATGGTTCTAGAGGAGCTTAAAGTCCTACATCTTGACCCAAAGTCAGCCAGGAGGAGACTTGATTCCATACAGGATGTAGCTTGAACATTTAAAATCTTAAAGCCCCACCTCCACAGTGACAAACTTCCTCTAACAAACTTCCCATAAGGCCATACTCCTAATAGTACAACTCTCTATGGGCCAAGCATTCAAACACACATGAATCTATATGGGGGTCAAACATATTCAAACCACAGAAGTGTATGTATATATATATATATATATATATATATATATATATATATATATATATAAAATGTTTATCTGAATGATTATATCAAGATGGCAATATAGTATTTAAAAAATAGAAAATTGTAGGGTGTAGGTATTGTACTTAAGACTAGGGTTCTGGCAAAGACTACTAAAAGTACATAGAAGAAGAGAAAAATTAATTTTGAAAACCTACAGGTAATTCTGACCAATTAACTTTAAGCAGAACCATACTTAGAATTCAACAGAAAATTAAGCCTATCTTAGGATCCTTTTCCATATCCAACAGTATAAATTAGAGAGGATGACTCTCTTCAATAAAACAAAGAATAGCGTTTCTGTATTAGCCCACAGAAGGGAGAGCAGGCCCTAGGATACTCCTCCAAAGCCAAAACAGCAAGAAGAGAGTATCTTGTTTATTAACAAGATGATACTTCTTAAAAATTTTCTATAGTGTGAAGAGTTTTAAAAAAAACCACCTCTACTTCCAGTGGCAAATTTCTAACATGCTCCTATTATCTTTGAGAGTTTACTTTGTGGTTAAATATGTTGCAAGGCAGAAATTTTGCAGACATAAGCATGTTATAACCTGTTGACCTTAAAACCAGAAGGTTACAAATGGGCCCAACCCTGTCACGTGTGCCCTTTCAAGGCACAGTTCTATTTTTGGTGGCTGAAGAGGAAGTCAGAGGACATCTAAGAGTAAAGAGGACTTGATGGGACTTTGCAGATTTGCAGATGGAGAGGGCCTTATGGCAAGAAGTATGGGCTAACCAGGAAATGCTGATGTGAGTCCTCTCAGCACAGAGATGCTGCCAGCCCTGCATATGGAAGTGTGCCTTCCTGCAGACTCTTCAGAGAGCAGGGTGTCCTGCCTAACACCCTGATTTTGTGACTGTCTAAGCAGAAAGCCCCAGTCATCTGCATGGACTTCAGATATGCAGGCTTGTGAATGGGTTGTGCATCAGAGTACAGTTGAGGCAATATAGAAGAAGACATGGCGGTTTAATTATATTTAGGGTAATGCATGGGTCACCGTATACAACAAAGGAGAGATGAAAGAGTCTGCTAGCCCAGGCATGCAGCTGCAAAGGAGTACACAGACCTGTAGTCAGTGTTGCACCCAGTGCTGGAGGCATTGCAGGACTCCCCCAAGCACTTGTAAAATGTCAAGCCCATTAAGGAGTGCTTGTTCCAAATTCTTTTGAAGAGAATCCAGATTATATGTTGTTATCAACGGAGGTTGAAAGTCAGACGATGTCTGTAGTGTGTATAACCAAGTCAGTTCAAATGTTTTCTAAATCACAGCTCATGATGGTGCTTTCCCAGTACCCAGTTTACTTCCTGACCCACTTGGACTTCTGAAAGACCTCTCTTTAGCAGAGTTTGATTCTGGTTTCTCTAGGGTGATCTGTCCCATCTCTTCTTCCCTGTATCCCCTTTCCCTTTGTCCTTTTCCTTCAACCTTAAAGAGCCAAGCACTGTTCTAAGCCCTGGTATCCTCAGCATGAACAAGTTGCATCAGATCTAGGGTGTAAAGCAGACAAGTCATGGCTAAGGGGTGAGAACTGTGCAGTAAGTACTGTGCGGTAAGTACTGTGCAGTGTGGGTGAGAGAGAATAAGAGAATAGGTAGATGCATATGTCATTAAAGCAGCCAACTCCCACTGAGGAGGGCAGAGTTTCCTGAGAATTAATTGTCACTCTGAAGCCCAGGCTCTCCCTCAGAGCTATCCAGGTGTAGAGCGATGAGCAATTAATTACCAGTGGAGGGTGAAGCAGGAACTTCAGGGCCTCGATGTTCAGATACGATCTGAAGCCAGTTCACACAGCCTTCTGAGCCAGGTTGAGGATTTACGATTCTATCCTAAGAGTCCTGGGAAGCTAATGGGTGACGTTTTAGGAGGACACAGACATGGCTTTGGGATTGTGACAGGTGCGCTAACAGACCAGAGGAATGGGCGATCTGGTGAAGGCAGAGCAGAAGATGATAGTTTGTCTAAGGGATGGCTTTTTTAAAAATTAGATATTTTCTTTATATACATTTCAAATCCTATCCCGAAAGTTCCCTCTACCCTCCCTTCGCCCTGCTCCCCTACCCACCCACTCCCACTTCTTGGCCCTGGCATTCCCCTGTATTGGGGCATATAAAGTTTGCAAGACCAAGGGGCCTCTCTTCCCAATGATGGCCGACATCTTCTGCAACATAAGCAGCTAGAGATATGAGCTCTGGGGGTACTGGTTAGTTCATATTGTTGTTCTACCTATAGGGTTGCAGACAAGGGATGGCTTTTTATAGAAAAGAAGTAGAGAGATTCAAGAGACACACACACACTAAATTAATATGAAGCCATATTAATTTAGTGGCTTCAGAGAGAAAAGCTAGGAATTGAGTTCGACTTGGTCCTTTCTAGTCATATTATATAAGACTTTCTGTGTGCCTGGGTTTGGCCTGGTCCCTTCTAATCACATTGTATAAGACCTACTGTGTGTCTGCATAAATCTCAAGATCACACAGGCACTCTCATAGCTGCCCTCTTTTGATCCCAAGCTTTGGTCCTATGCTTGATACACAGGTAAAGAACATCAGTGAGGCCTAGAGGATGAGATCTAGTCTCCCTCAACCTGAGGGACCAGAAAAGAGCCCAAATATAAAATAATTTGCTGTAGTGGGTGATCGTTTTAATTTTTTGTTGTGCACAGGAATTTGAAAGTCACTCATGTTCTGGGATAACAAGCCAGATAGGTATCTGCCAGATAGAGGTTTTTACATATTTTTGTTCCTACCCCTCTCAGCTTTTCTCTGTCCTCTCCAAATCTCCCTGTAAGAGCAAGAGCATTTAAACGTAAGGACAAGGAAAACAGAACTATCAGTCATTGTCAAATGCTCTATAAATGGAGCCAGAGACTCAGTTCAGAGCTCTGTGTAATGAGGACAGAGGAAAAGGTCAGGGAATCTATCTATCATGTGGTATAGGGTTTCCTTGAAGCGCTCTTGTCTGAGGCTTGTTCACAGGGTGCAAGCTTTTGTGCAGTGAGAGATGCCATTGTAGGACTGATCCTCAAGGCTGCAGCCTCTGCTCTGCTCTGCATTAGGGCAAAGAGAAATGCAATGCAAGTAGATTTGGGGGGAAATTAATTTTTGCCATTTGTGAAAGCAAGTAACTCATATGAACAACTGTTTAACTTATGAAATATTAATTAGATGACTTATAAATTATGTATGTGGGAAAAGAAAACTTGTCAATGGCTGGCTTGAGGATTCAGCAAGCACTGAAATTGGTCACAAAAGGTATTTTGTGCAGCAGGTCATGTTGGGGCGGGCTTTCTCTTGTGCCTGATAATAGTGAATACAGAACTCTTTATATGTAATACCCTGGTAGTGAGAGAGCCAGTCATTTCTATAGAGCATTTATCTTACATGCTGGTCTGCTGTTTAGAAACATAAAAGTTGGTATAAAAATAAACACAGTAGCCTTGAATGTCTAACCCACACCTGTGATGTAAGAAATGAACATTAGACTCAATCTTAAGAAAAGGTTAGATTTCTTGCTTGTAAAGTCTTAAAAGGTGATAAAACATTTTCTTACAAAACCTTTTAAAAATACACCTAATTTGTGTTATTTTCTGGTTTCTTTTCTGTTTTTCATACTGTCCAATGCAGGCAGTGGCAAGATCCATGAATATACTCCAGCACAATGTCATAAAATGATCAATGTCACTCTGAGAAACACACTATTAATACAACTGTCAATTCATATCTTCTAAAAAACCATGTAAACCCTTTTGGCCATAATTTTAATATTCAGTTTCAGTTCAAAGTAATTTATTCTAGTTTAAGTTATAAAATGAAAAGCAAAATGATTAAAAAAATAGTTATTCTGAGTTTATGTCATATTTACCTTTTGATCTGATCTGAATATGGTTGGAAGCCTTAACATTACATTAAGTCATAATCTCCAATTTGTATGCCATGGAGGATTAAATAGGATATTAAATAAATCATATTTCTAATTCTATTCAATTTTCTCCTGCTGTTCCCTTCTTTCCTAACCTCTCTTGAAAAAAAGATGCAATGTTTATTGTGTTTAAAGAAGATACCATGTGCAGAGATGTGCCTCACATGCCTGAGGGCATAAGTTCAGTTGCCAGCACCCACATACAGGCCAAGCCTAGTTGTTCAGTACTGGAATCTCAGGGCTGAAGGATCCCATACAGAAGGAGCCCTGGGACTTGCTGGGCCACCTATCTAGCTGGTTTGCACACTCAAAGCTAATGTCCTTGTTCTGTTTTTCACAAGATCTCGAATGACCACGAGATTGGACCCATGCTTGGCTTGTGCATTTAGTCTTTGGATATCTGAGCTCTACTGTCTCTTCTGTCCTCTAATGTCGCCAAGCTCTGAGTTAAAATTGAATGACTGGAATATGTCTTATTACATTCTGTGTGTCTGCTGTGTCAAATCTATAAGAATGAGTATACCTGGAGACAAATGTCCAGATTATCATAAAAAAGAAGTTTAATTATGTTCACTTGCATTTTCAAATTAATTGCAACGAATTACATTGGTGACAATCCATCAAGGCATGACTCCAATTTCATATTCATAATAATGTGCTCCTGTAAACTGCTCTAATAAGGTTTTAACTAAGTTTTCCTCCTGACCTCACTGAGCTGAAATATTGCAGGCTGTGTGTGCTTTCAGTGTCTCCAATTAATTTTTGACCTTGGTGCGGCTTGGGCACAATGGGGCAAGTGAAGGGTGGAGCTCAGATTTAATTTTGAATTTCCTGACTGCTGCTGGTTTGTATCTCAACGCCATCAGTGCTTAAACATGTTATTTTTGGTCAGTGACTTTCTATCTAGCACACTGGGCAAATCTAATTAAGTGGGCTCAGTTTTGTTCTCAGCCGTTGTTCTCGACATTCTTGTATGGGAACTGCAAGCTTCAACAGGAAGCACCTGTATGGCCACTGTGTAACACGTCTTCCCACAGAATTAATATGTAACATTGTTCCTGAGCCCAACAAGTTCTTCCCCAAATAGAAGGGCTCAGCTGTATTTGAAGACTGCGTTTTTAATTAAGAGAAATCCAAACTCTTGGCTTACAAGTGACCTTGGTTTGGGTGGAGGTTAACAACATCAAGGGTCAGCCTCCCCACTCATGTATTACATCATTTGGGGTAGACAATTGAAAATTCACCTTTTAACAAATCCCTGCTCTGTGGAAGGGGTGTAAAGGTGCAAAAATAAATCAGATTAAGTTCCTATTCTCAAGAGAGAGTAAAAGAAATGTAAGTTAAGAAATATAGTCAGGAATTTACAGTATTCTCACAATGTAAGCTAAACAAATATAATCTACAGTCCTGATCATGTGATCATGTAAAATCACCTTGCGTAAAACCCAATTAATTACTACTTAGATACAAACAGAAGAAATAGAGATGGGCTTCTGGCTTTAGGGAAAATGAGTTTAAAACATACAGTTAAAACTTTCTGGTTTATTTAGCAAAACCAAGAATTTTACACAAGACAAATGTCAAGCAGGGTGTAGAAATGAAAACAAAACAAACCATCCAAACAAACAAAAACCAAAAACTACACACCGAATTCCATAGCTGAGACACTGGAGAGGTTGGTTTTGATCCTATAACAAAGTGAACACTCACACCGACCTTGAGTCTGCAGCCCTCTCAGTGAAATGTGTAGCTTTGTCTCTCATAGACTTCAGTTTAATAGCTTAATGGCTGTGAGGTAAAGCAAGCAAGGCAGGACAGAGACACAGAGATTTCTTAAACAGGAACAATTCAAGCTTTGCATCTTTGGTGAAAGTGTGGAACCAAGAAGCTTACCCTCACTGCAAAAGGCAAGGATGTTTACTAGGCTCTGCTACAGCCCAGCACAGGAAAAGGCTCTCCGCCCTGTCCCTTGCAAGAATTTTCAATTACCAAATTCCCTTCATAGTTTGAACATAGGACAACCTAGAGGTCCAGATAATAACAAGCTAAGAAAACCGAGTTGTCCAGGACTTCCTGTGTTTCTGGTCATGAGAAAAGGCAGCAGCTCTTTGAGAAGATGAGCAGAATGAGTTGAAATTCATGTTCATACAAATATGTGCACATGAATATTTACTAAAGCAATACATATACAATTGCCAAAACCTGGAAAAATTATTCACTTGACAAGTCGATAAAACATACAAGGAAGAAGCCATTATCAAGAAGATTCAACATCAACAAATTTTAAAATGTGCAGAAATAAGAAAAGGGAAATCATAAAAAAATATTTAAAAAGTAGTCAAATAGATATTCCAAAAGAATTATTATTGAAATCAATAATGTAATGAGAACATTAGACATAAATATGAGTTTTCAACGTTCAGCTAAGAGGCAATTAGCTTAGGTAGGCTGGTTTTGAACTCCCTCTGTAGAACAAAAAGCCTGTGGAATTTAGTGAGACTATCTCAGTGGTGGGTACATGAGTTCAAACCATAAGAGACATTTAATTGGTTTATAAGGTTCCGACTCAGCTTTCTGATTTAGTAATATGAATTTAAAACTCCTCACCAATGTTCACTGGTGCTTTGACAGCTTATTTCTTTTCATTACTGACTGTGTTACATTCTGTGGATAAATTATAATTTGTTGACCCATTGAGTAAATACAGAGGATGAGAAAGGAGAGTTTCCAGTGAGAAAATTCTGGAGATCAGCAGAATTCCTTATCGACAGTTGGACTGGGCAGGTGGCACTTGGGGCTGGATTCCATTAGGACTCTGATGTAACAGAAGCAACCGTGTCTGCTGTTCTGAGAGGGCTGCTCCAGTGTTCATTCCCATCTCCCAGGGGTCAGGAGAATTTATAATCCCCGTGACTTCTGCACCACAGAGAGATGGCTCTCGCTGCTTAGCAGTATGGAATCATTAGTTACCGACGACTGAGAACTCCTCCTGTCCTGCCCAACTAGTCTCTAAAGCTAGTCTACTGTGATTGAATTGGGAATACTACTCAATGGTAAAAATAATAAGCTACTGATGAGCAGTATAGCATGAATAACTCTAAAAGTAATTGATGAAGTAGGGAGATGCCAGACAAAAAAGGATAATTGGTGTATGATAATTGATGTATGATTCTACTAATCGAAAAAACTGGCTGACATTTAATATGAGGATTAATTTAAGTCATCATCAGCTTTATAAAACAGAAACATAAAGAATAATAACTATAGGGGCGGGGAAGAGTCAACTGGGTGTATGTTAAACGCCACAACAAAACCTGCTACTTTGTAAACTAATCAAAATTATAAAGGAAGAATAATATAAAATGTGTGCATGAAAGAGTGAGGAATCACATAGAATCGAAACGTCAGAAATAAATATAACCCAAGAAGTAAGAAAAAAATCAAAATCAGTTGGTGGGCGCTTTATACCAGTATGTTCACAAAACAGCACACATGGAGGAAACAAAGAGTTGGGCAGAACCAAATTTGAGATTTTTCAGATGAGCACGACTGAGAATGAGAGGAAAATCTAAGAGTGTAGGTCAGGAAATTCTGATCAGAGAGCAAGAGATGTGTCTTAGAGCTTATATTGCTGTGATCAAATACTATAGCCAAAACCAAACTGGTGAGGAAAGGGTTAATGTAGCTTACACTTCCATATCATTGCTCATCACTGAATGAAAACAGGATAGGAACTAAACAGTGAAGAAACCTGAAGGCAGTAGCTGATGCAGAGGCCATGGAGGGATGCTGTTTCCCGGCTTGCTCCCCATGACTTGCTCAGCCTGCTTTCTAATGGAACACAGGACCACCGCCCCGGGATGGCTCTATGCACAATGGTCTGGAGCTTTCCCCATCACTCACTAGTTAAGAAAATGCTTTATGTGTTTTGCAAATTGTATCTTGGGTATTCTAAGTTTCTGGGCTAATATCCACTTATCAGTGAGTGCATATCATGTGAGTTCTTTTGTCACTGGGTTACCTCACTCAGGATGATACCATCCAGATTCATCCATTTGTCTAGGAATTTCATAAATTCATTGATTTTAATAGCAGAGTAGTACTCCATTGTGTAAATGTACCACATTTTCTGTATCCGTTCCTCTGTTGAGGGACATCTGGGTTCTTTCCAACTTCTGGCTATTATAAATAAGGTTGCTATGAACATAGTGGAGCATGTGTCCTTCTTACCAGTTGGAACTTCTTCTGGATATGTCCAGGAGAGGTATTGCGGGATCCTCCAGTAGTACTATGTCCAATTTTCTGAGGAACTGCCAGATTGATTTCCAGAGTGGTTGTATAAGCTTGCAATCCCAACAACAATGGAGGAGTGTTTCTCTTTCACCACATCCTTGCCAGCATCTGCTGTCTCCTGAATTTTTGTGGACACTTCGCCCCTTCTTAGAATTGGGAACAAAACACCCATGGAAGGAGTTACAGAGACAAAGTTTGGAGCTGAGATGAAAGGATGGACCATCTAGAGACTGCTGCACCCGGGGATCCATCCCATAATCAGCCTCCAAACACAGACACCATTGCATACGCCAGCAAGATTTTGCTGAAAGGACCCTGATATAGCTGTCTCTTCTGAGGCTATGCCGGTGCCTGGCAAACAGAGAAGTGGATGCACACAGTCAGCTATTGAATCGAACACAGGGCCCCCGATGGAGGAGATAGAGAAAGTACCCAAGGAGCTAAAGGGGTCTGCAACCCTATAGGTGGAACAACAATATGAACTAACCAGTACCCCCCGGAACTTGTGTCTCTAGCTGCATATGTAGCAGAAGATCGGCCATCATTGGGAAAAGAGGCCCCTTGGTCTTGCAAACTTTATATGCCCCAGTACAGGGGAATGCCAGGGCCAAGAAGTGGGAGTGGGTGAGTAGAGGAGTGTGTGTGGGGGAGGGTATGGGGAACTTTTGGAATAGCATTTGAAATGTAAATGAAGAAAATACCTAGTAAAAAATTAGAAAAAAAAAAAAGAAAATGCTTTACATGATCAGCCACAGTCCAATCTTATGAAGTCATTTTCTCAATCAGGGTTCTCTTCTTGAGGATGACTCTAGCTTGTGTCTCTTTGACATGAAACTAGCCAGCACAGGGAGTGAGCTGAAGGCTGGGTGGTCAAGATTTGATAGAGATTAAGGGCAATTACAAAGTGCTTGGAAACTGGCAGCCATGATGGTGATCTAAGTCACTGTCAACTTTACAAAAGTATAGCAAGAACAATAACTATACAATAAACAATAACTACAAGTATTGTAGTCAAGGAACTATTGGAACTTGGTACTAGAGAAAGTAGTGGGTGTATTTGTCAGGGAAAGCAATAGTGCACCAAAGAAAAGCAAGGTGCAGTGGCTGGGATATCAAGCTTGATAGTGTGTCTTGGAACAAAGAAGTCAAGGAGCAGAGGTGAAAAATTCTAGACCGTTCATGTAAACAACAAAATCACTAAGGATGGTGACAATCTAGGAGCAACCAAGTGACCAGCTATGATCTACTCAAAGTAACCACAAACGTGCCAAGAGAGGATCCCCAGGATTAAAAAAAAAGTGAAATAAAATCATAGTGACGCATTGCAAGGGATCAAAAGTCTCACAAACAAAGCTTCATACAAGGTGAGGGTGGACAAACATGTTAAACGGAATTATCAGCATGAAGTGCTTGTCAGCACTGGATCCATAGACAAGATGGTCGAAGGATGCCATCTCCACTTGGAATGGCTGAGGGTGGCAGAATCCTGTTGAGATCAAGATTTCCCTCAAAGCAGAAAGATAAAGAGAACAGTCAGGAAAAGGGGGAGAATGTTTCAATGGCTCCAGGCGGTGGGTTTCAAAAGATATCGATAACATTGTTTATGAAGTCCTGTTTGTTTGAGAGGCTATAAATAGGTTTTGTTTTGTAAACTGTAAAAGCAGATGTTTATGTGTTTGGGGTGAACATCCCATTGCAATGAAAACATTTATGGTGGAGTCAGTGTAATTGACAAATATCAAAGATCTCTCTCTCTCTCTTTTTTTTGTCCACTACTTATTGACAGACTTATAGATAGCTAATATCTTTAACCTGGCAAAGTTAACTTGGTTTACGATCCATAAACAAACAACTAGCTAGTGAGCTGAGATTTCGTATAAGCATAATGTAATTTTCTTACCTCAGAGAACAACATTAACCATGGTTAGCAGGAAAGCTTCTTTCTTTAATTCTCCTTCTTTCTTCTCCTTCTCCTTCTCCTTCTCCTTCTCCTTCTCCTTCTCCTTCTCCTTCTCCTTCTCCTTCTCCTCCTCCTCCTCCTCCTCCTCCTCCTCCTCCTCCTCCTCCTCTTCCTCCTCCTCCTCCTCCTCCTCCTCCTCCTCCTCTTCCTCCTCCTCCTCCTCCTCCTCCTCTTCCTCCTCCTCCTCCTCCTCCTCCTCCTCCTCCTTCTTCTTCTTCTTCTTCTTCTTCTTCTTCTTCTTCTTCTTCTTCTTCTTCTTCTTCTTCTTCTTCTTCTTCTTCTTCTTCTTCTTCTTCTTCTTCTTCTTCTTCTCTTTCTTTTCCCCCTCCTCCTCCTCCTCCTTCTCCTTCTTCATCTTCTTCTACTTTACTTGCTAGTTGCATAGGCTTCCTATGATGGAATTTCTCAATGCATAGAACTAGAGTGTTCTGCATCCTTGACTAGAAGATATACATTCCTGTAAATCCTAGTGGCCCATCACCTCATTTTGCAAAATACAATATACAATGTAGCTATAGAGGAAGTGGAGGGCTGGACTCACTACCCAGGTTCCTTTGCCAAGAAACTGCTTCCTTAACTTTTCCTGAGATTTAAGGGGGCAAAGGAAGAGGCTAGTGCCAGGAGAAGTAGCCTGTCACTCACACAGGTGTCCTGACTGAGGGGATGCTGAGCCCCTGCTGAAGCCAAGGAGTGGCAAAACCACTCAGGCGAGTCAGAGCGGTGAAGCGCTCCAATACTGTCATTTTGTGCCTGGATTCACAAAAGGGTGATTTCTGGTCATAAAAAACCATACTTTGTTGTTGTTGTTGTTGTTTTGTTTCATTTTCTATTTGTTTTGCTTTTGTTTTTGTTTTTGTTTTTGTTTTGCCTTGTGCATCTTCAAAGAAACTCCTAAATCTTTGCACTATATAATTTAAACAAAAATGCTTATTCTACTTTTTAGCTCTATATTGTCCATCCTTTGTCCAAATAAAGACCTAAACCTTTCACTCACTGTACTGCCAAATTTTTAAATGACTAAATTATCAAGCATGTGAAAATTTAAAGCTTTGTTATTGCAAATACATTCTCTGAGGAAACTTTAGAAGACTTACAATTTCACAGTGCCTTCTCTTTTGTAGATGGCTTCTGAGAGGAAAGATCCTTGTACCCTGATAACACAGACCTGCTCTACTTTGTATACTTTCACAGTAACTTTGGCACTATACACTGATACTTTTTACACAGACACATTCCAAGTTTGTTCTTTGAATTCTAAGGAGCAACTAGAATTACTATGGATTGTTTTTCTGTCATTCAACCAACACGATTTATTCTTGTTTCTCGTGAAAACGTAAACTTTCAAGAAATTTTCAATAACTTTTGTTTGAGTGACAGTGTTTGAAACATGTATGCTACACAAGGTACTTACCAAGGCTTTAAAAAATATGCGTGTGGATGTATGTATATGCATACATAATTAATTCTTCACTTATATTACCATAGCTACTGTCGTGGTGATTGAAGCTTAAAACATCCTTAAAAATCTTCCAAGGTAATGCCAATCACTATAACAAGCACTGCTATCCAAATTAATTCATGAACATGAATCTGTACATTTCTTTCTTATAGCACTAACATGCAATGAAAATACAGTGTTCTAGTCATTGATGATGAATGGAAAAGAAGCTTCTACTAAAATGACTAGGAAGAAATCTTTTTCTTTCTAAATCCACTTCTGCCCCCACATAGTTCAGAGTGCTTTAATATTTTTCCCAGTTACTGTGCCCCAGCCACACAGAAGGAATATTTAGAGTTATGAATAATCTATGAAGGAATAATTACAAATGTCCAAGGTTAAGTCAGTAAGGCATAGGTTTGGCTTTGTTTAGTCTTTAATATGCTGTTTGTTTTTTGAAAGCAACATGATGAATTTTTGGAAAATAAAAAGTCAAAATCAGCACCTACTTACTAAATAAAACTTGAAGATATTTGTGTTACCGTTAAGAAACTTCTCATAGGCAACTGAGACCTAGAAAGACAGAGGAGGAGGATGACCCATAGGAAGACCAGCAGTATCAACTAAGATGGACCGCCAATATCTCTCAGACACTGAGCCACCAATCAAGCAGCATACACCAGCTGATATGAGGCCCCCAACACATATATAGCAGAAGACTGCCTGGTCTGGCTTCAGTGAGAGAAGATGCACCTAACCCTTGAGAGACTTGAAGCTCCAGGGAATGGGGAGGCCTGGCAGGATGTTGGTATATGTGTAGGGACAGCTTTTTGGAGACTGGGGTGGAAGGGAGAAGAAATGGGATGAGGAACAGTCAGAGGGTGGACCAGGATGGAGATAGTGTCTGGATTGGGAGAGCAGAAGACAGAAGTGGCATTAAGAAGCATAACTAATACCAAAGACCCTTGAAAACTCTTTATGATGTTGGGGGTCCCTGTGGGTATCCTGGTCAGCAGGGAAATGAACCAGGAAGAGGTGAGAAAGAAAACTTGTTATCGCTGGACTTGGTCCATCAGACTGGAAGAAAACTTCTAGAGAGTCTGAGCCAGCGCTTTAAATTTCTTTCACATTTAAACACAGTTAAACTTTGGGTAAAATGTCTCCAAGTGACAATTCTCATAACACAGCTTCAGGGATAGCTACATAGACATTCCTTTGTAAAATGCCTCTTTATACTAAAGTACCTGAGACCCTTTATCATAAGAATGAGTTCTATTAGTCGGGCGTAGTGGTACATGCCTTTAATCCCAGCTCTTGGGAGGCAGAGGCAGGCGGATTTCTGAGTTCAAGGCCAGCCTGGTCTACAGAGTGAGTTCCAGGACAGCCAGGGCTACACAGAGAAACCCTGTCTCAAAAAACAAAACAAAACAAAACAAACAAACAAACAAACAAAAAAGTGAGTTCTATTGACTGACAAATAGTGTATGAGTTAGGGCCTAGTAGGACTTGTAATAGGATAAGGATAGATTATATGGATGAAGGATGCAAGGTACATGAGCCTCTTTCATAAGGATGAGTTCTAGCCACCGAGAGACAAAGCCCAGGATTCTCAGAATTTGGGGGATATTCAGGTGGAAGCCGGCTCTAACAGGATAGCAAAGGATGACCAGCTTGTTTGACCACTTTCAGTTCAGCATTCCAGAAGACCAGGCACCATTCCTCTCCCCTTTGAAGAAGGTACGGTTATGTGCTCAGCAAAGCCTGTTCCTCCAATGTGTTGTTTAAGCTGTGCCTTCTACATTGTGGAAACCCAATACCACAGAGTCTTCCTAAAGTACACACATAGATGTATATCAAGTGGATTTAAATGTTGTCTTGTAATGGAAGAACAATATCTCTCCCAGATACCAACAGGCTACCAAACAAAATGTTTGGTATGGTTCAGATATGGGTTACCTCTTTGCAAATTGTTGGTCGTTAGGATCCAATAGACTCCAAACATCACAGGCTGTTAGCCTCCAGAACAGAACGTCATAGTAAGACACTTGCTGAAGACATCATATACTGGAGACAGAACATGGAGAAGCCAAGGTAACACTGACCTAGAAGTTCCATCCCTATTGACTAGCTTCAGAGTGGTGTTAAGTTTCTCTGCGTGGTAGTGAGTAACTGTGAAGAGGTCGGCTCAGGACCCTTGGAAAATTCCACCAGGCCTCAGAATAACCTAGGCCCCCTCCCCTCCGGAAGGGAGAGGCTAATTACATTCCTCAGAAAGACCACAGGGCCAACCAACCATTGGCCACCTGCAGACAAGGGAAGCCTTTGCTATCTCATTCCCTCATCACCTCTCCTTTGGATGCAGGATGACCCCAGGGCACTGGAACAATAAATTCCTCTTGCTTTTGCATCAATCTCTGGCTCTGAATGGTTCACTCAAGGGGTCCCTGGTTGTTAAAGCTCCTCAGAGTCGTACAACTGCCTTACCCACATCTGAACCCTGGAAGTGTAGTAACAAGTAGTCTGGTAAAACATGCCCACTGATACAGTAGTGCTATGCAGGACTTCTTCTTTTCTCCTTGACAGTCACATTCTCACCATGATGTACCCAACACATCATTACTTTTACAGCACTTTTACTTATGCATTTGACACTTGATGGTCATGGTCTTCTACTTCAAGTATAAAATCTTGAGTTACTTGCTTTCATGATGTTGTTCTTTTTTTTTTTTTTTTTCCATTTTTTTTTTATTTTTTTTTTCCATTTTTTATTAGGTATTTAACTCATTTACATTTCCAATGCTATACCAAAAGTCCCCCATATCCACCCACCCCCACTCCCCTGCCCACCCACTCCCCCTTTTTGGCCCTGGTATTCCCCTGTACTGGGGCATATAAAGTTTGCAAGTCCAATGGGCCTCTCTTTCCAGTGATGGCCGACTAGGCCATCTTTTGATATATATGCAGCTAGAGTCAAGAGCTCCGGGGTACTGGTTAGCTCATAATGTTGTTCCACCTATAGGGTTGCAGATCCCTTTAGCTCCTTGGCTACTTTCTCTAGCTCCTCCATTGGGAGCCCTATGATCCATCCATTAGCTGACTGTGAGCATCCACTTCTGTGTTTGCTGGGCCCCGGCATAGTCTCACAAGAGACAGCTACATCTGCGTCCTTTCAATAAAATCTTGCTAGTGTATGCAATGGTGTCAGCGTTTGGATGCTGATTATGGGGTGGATCCCTGGCTATGGCAGTCTCTACATGGTCCATCCTTTCATCTCAGCTCCAAACTCCGTCTCTGTAACTCCTTCCATGGGTGTTTTGTTCCCAAATCTAAGGAGGGGCATAGTGTCCACACTTCAGTCTTCATTCTCCTTGAGTTTCATGTGTTTAGCAAATTATATCTTATATCTTGGGTATCCTAGGTTTGGGGCTAATATCCACTTATCAGTGAATACATATTGTGTGAGTTTCTTTGTGAATGTGTTACCTCACTCAGGATGATGCCCTCCAGGTCCATCCATTTGGCTAGGAATTTCATAAATTCATTCTTTTTAATAGCTGAGTAGTACTCCATTGGGTAGATGTACCACATTTTCTGTATCCATTCCTCTGTTGAGGGGCATCTAGGTTCTTTCCAGCTTCTGGCTATTATAAATAAGGCTGCTATGAACATAGTGAAGCATGTGTCCTTCTTACCTGTTGGGGCATCTTCTGGATATATGCCCAGGAGAGGTATTGCTGGATCTTCCGGTAGTACTATGTCCAGTTTTCTGAGGAACCGCCAGACTGATTTCCAGAGTGGTTGTACAAGCCTGCACTCCCACCAACAATGGAGGAGTGTTCCTCTTTCTCCACATCCTCGCCAGCATCTGCTGTCACCTGAATTTTTGATCTTAGCCATTCTGACTGGTGTGAGGTGGAATCTCAGGGTTGTTTTGATTTGCATTTCCCTGATGATTAAGGATGTTGAACATTTTTTCAAGTGCTTCTCTGCCATTCGGTATTCCTCAGGTGAGAATTCTTTGTTCAGTTCTGAGCCCCATTTTTTAATGGGGTCATGATGTTGTTCTTAACTCTATTTTTTTTTTTTGTCTAAAGTATTCATTGCTAAGCACTTGCAGGCTCTTTTTCCATTTCTATTAATGACGTTAATGCTTTGCACTTACAATCTCTGTACAGCTCTGCAGTGTTAGGCCAGGATGCATCAGAATCCAGAAATTTTCTGCTTTTGTTCCTATTTAAGTTACTGTATTATTTGCAGTAGTTTAAATTTTTTTCTTCCCTCTTTTCTATTATCTTATGTATTCTGGCCCCCCAGTGGTTTGTATCCTATATTATGTTGAGGATCCTTAGCAAATGTAGTTGAAACTGGCTTTCATGTTGTTTTACTAACTTTATCTATACTGAGCTTATAACATGGTAATTGTTCCTAAATTTCAATTCCTTGTGAAGTTTGAATACTGGCGTCCAGCTTCTCCCCAGTGAGAGAATGGGAGTCTTGCACTGCCTGCACTATGGGCTCCCTAGCCCACAGAGCTAGCACATAGAAATCCTGCAGACATAGTACTGACTGCCTTCACTCATCATTCCCCACTTCCATTCCCTCCGTCCAAACAGTCCCTACACCCCCTCCTTGCTCTTTTTCAAAATCATGGCTCTTTTTTGAAACTGTTGTATAGTCCATATGTATACAACCAAACTACAACCTTCTCAGTCTATATAGTCTTTTACATGTGCTCACGGCTGATCATTTATTACTGGATAAACAATGTGTATGCTCTTCCCTGGGGGAGATTCAGAGATGAAACCGATAAAGTCACACCAGCTTGTCAGCTGAAACATGAGCAGCACACCCTCAGCTTTTAATCCAATATGGACCCAAACTATCTGCAGCCTCAACTTCTACTTTTGGAAGCAGCAAGCCCTATTCGCTTTCTCATATTTATTTTCTACTTTTGAACACTAACCTATATTTTGTCGTTGAGCATGGTTTTTCGTTGTACTTTCTGTTATTCTATTTCAATGAAAATCCCTACATTGATGATATTTAGGATCTATGGATGTTTACAGCCCAGAGTCCAGACATTGCTCAGTTTCCATACACTTGGTTATATTTCATTAATCTGATCACCACAAAGTGCGCATCGTGTACTGCTTCTGATGCTCACGCCGCTCTTGCTAAGGTGCTGTCTCGGAAGCCACACATTTCTTCTCTTTATAATATACAACAAAAGCTCTGTGATGTACACTACATTCAATCTAAATATTTGTGTTCAGTTTAATGACATCTTATTTAGTTTGATTTGTTAAAATCATGGCCTCAATGCTTCACTACTTTCTAAATATTAGATGTTTTTTATAAATATCCCAGAGGAGCAGACTATGCTTTGAGACCTTTTCCCAAGAGATTCGCAATCTTTCATTCAGTGGATTCTTTTCTTCCTCCAAACGTTCACGTGGCTGATAGCTTATCGATGTCTATTGTATGTTACAAATGCTCACGTCAGAAAAGGAATTATAGAAGGAACCAGAGATAACCCTGGGACCATTTCCCATGCCACACCCCTAGATACTTCAGGATGTTGTTAGGAGGAACAATGCAACATGACTAGTAAAATTATTATCACCGTAAGCTGGTCCCAGAGCTTTTGAGATTTCACATGTTGTAAGGTTTACTGTGCTTCTTTCTGCTGGCGCACATTTGGAGTGTGTGCAGTGTGAGGGGTTGGCATCACCCTTCGAATGCTCTGGGACTTACAGGTTTGAGGTTGTCTGTGCTGGAGCCCTCATGGAGAACGGGCGGGGAGCCTACTGACGGGCTTGCGACACTCTTCCTGCCTAGTCAGAAGCCAAACTCTCCCACCCAGACCTATTCACATACATTATTCTAAACATACACTGTTTCTCTGAAGCTGACATCTAACATCTTACACAGCATGTGAGGCAGCTTTTTCAAGTTGATAAACAGCTGTCAATACTCCACAGAGGTCTGTCTTTCTCTCTCTTCTTTCTTTCTTTCTTTCTTTCTTTCTTTCTTTCTTTCTTTCTTTCTTTCTTTCTTTCTTTCTTTCTTTCTTCCTTCCTTCCTTCCTTCCTTCCGTTCTTTCTTTCTTTCTTTCTTTCTTTCTTTCTTTCTTTCTTTCTTTCTTTCTTTCTTTCCTTTTTCTTTCTCTCTCTCTCTCTCTCTCTCTCTCTCTCTCTCTCTCTCTCTCACTTGTGTGTGTGTGCACGTACGTGCGTGCACATGCATGTGGACATGCATGTGTATGCATGTGTGCATATGTGTATGCATATGTATGTATGTGTGAGTGGAGTGTGTGTGTATGTGTGTGTGTGTTTTCTCCCTTCCCCTACCAAACCTTGGGAAAGAAACAGCTCATGGGATAAAATAGGAGAGAGAAAGTTCAGTACAACTGAGACTTGATTAAATTAGGAAATTTTCATTGATTTCAGCTCAAGCTTTAAATGCTCATAAGAAAAAGAGAACAGTCCCCAAATGTCCAAGTCTGGGCACATAATGCTCACTAGCAGGTCAAATATGCAACTCATAATAATTTTTTTTAAAAAAAGAAAATAATTAAAAACAATGGGGAGGGGAGCCTGAATTTTAGGTCACCTAAATACAAGGGGTGCATCACAATTTTAGGGATAGAGGGCTACTCAAAGCTATTTTACAAAATCATTATAGGAAAATTAGATTTTCAACACGTTTGTTTTTGGCTCCTCCTCCATCTTCATCCCATCCTCCTTTGCTTTTGTGGTACTCTTCCACCCTCATAGCTTGCTTACATTTTCATATCACATGTGTTCTGTTTCCCTCTCTCCCTCTTCACAACCTTCCTCCGCTCCAGTGGTTCCACAGTCTATGCACACACTCAAACCCACATACACACACCTAAATGTAAAGCCTAGGACCTACATTGAGAGATGACACACTCTATCTTCCTGAATCTATGTTATCTCATTTAATATAATAATTTCTAGGTACATCCATTTTTTTTCCTACAAAATTCATAGATTCACTTATCTGTACTTCTGGATGCAATCTATTTATGAGTATGTTCTACAATCTCACTATTTCTTTCCTTTTGATGGTTATTCACAACGGTTCCATTTACTTGCTCTTGTAAATAGACCAATTATAAACAAGGTTGCAAAAGTACCTCTGTGGTAGGATAGAGAGTACTTTGGTTATATTCCCAAGGGTACTATAGCTGAGTTGTATTATATTTTTATTTTTCCTAGAAGCATGGAGACTGGTTTCAATAGTGTTTATACCAGTTTACATTTCCTTTCAACAGTTAATAAGAGGGATTTTTGTTTGTTTTCCCCACTTCATAGATAGAATTTATTTATTTACTTGATGATAGGCATTCTAACTGGGGTGAGATAAAATCTCAAAATTGCTTTAATTTTCAAAAGTAATTTTGTGTCACATCATATGAGAAAGACGTACAATTACTCAGGTAAAAAACTTTGGGAGGAAGGACACTCATGGTTTATAAGCAAGCTATCCTACTCTCTTCTGCTGATTCCACCAAGTATTACTGGCTAAGCATTATCTACACAGAACCAAAAAGGCGGTATGCTTCATGTTGTATGACAGACTGCTGCGGACCTTATGTAGTGAGTGATGTAAGAAGTTGAGGTATAAGGTTTCAGAAGCAGTGTAGGAGAAAGCTTCCCTACTTGGTAGCCTCCTTGGTGAAACATGTTCTTGAAAAAGCTAAAGCAGAGTTGGTCCAAACACAGGGAGGGTGTGGGAGCCATCACCATCGGCAGCGGAGTGCAGGGGGAAGGTGCTCTAGCTCTGAATGGTTATGATTGATAAAGTGAACGTGGAAAACAGGGGTCCATAAATACTCACATGCACCAACTACAGCCCAAAAATGTGGAAGGAAAGGTAGCTGACAGGTGATAGATTTGTTTGGGTGATAAAGGCATGAGTAGTTTCACTCGATGAGACTAGATGAAAATTGTAATGATACACTGACTGGATAGTCATCGTCTTAAAATTCTTTCATAGATGTAACTCTTAGATATGTGAAACAATATTAGTGGATATAGATTTTAAAACATTATAAGCATTTGTGTCTACTTGGATAAAATATTTGTCCTCAATGAGCAACTACTTAGAAGACAAACCATTTATTTAAGTTTGCTGGTGTCTGCAGTCCACAGTTAATTATGAAATTATTTATGTGTTTTTTCTCTCCCCTTTTTAGAATGAAATGCTGGAGATTGAGTAACTTCTAAAGGACTTCATCTGGCTTGTTGTTTTAGAGGCCAGCATCTGCTAGACATATGGCCAAGGGCCTCTGGCTGAATCCTACACTGATACAGACATCACATGGGTCATCTCAGATGGATTCTCTCTCTTGGGAAGCCACAAGTCTACCATGAAACTGATAGTTTTATCTAATCCCAATTACTTTTCAAAGGACACACTTCAAAAATATCCTCATGCTAATTCAAGGTTTAGTTTCCAACACACAACATTGATGGGACACACTGAAACCAAAGTGGTGTAAAATAATGATCACCATTTAGACTCTACTTAATAGCTGGTTGGTGATGCTATTTAAATAGCCAAGTCAAAGCAGAGTATTAAGATCTCTCCCATAAATACATTTCATTGTATATAAATTGCCATGCTCAATTGATTCTTATTCTCTTTGAGGACCTGCCCTGCCTTAGGCATCAAAGTCAGGAAGCATAGAAAAAAAAAGCCTGCATAGCCAGAAAACTGCTTGTGTGAACAGCAGTAAAGCATGTATCCAAGGAATGCCATGTAACTGTCCTGTTCCTGATGTTTAAATGGAGGACTATGATGGTGCGTACTTTAAAGAGTTATGAAGACACAGTTTCAGTGCACCTTAAAGCATATTTAAGAATCCTGGTTCATACAGGTCTTAAATATAGAAAAGCTACACAGACAATGGAACTTTACTTTCATATATATGCTTTAGTCTTAACAAATATCTTCACATATAATATGCAGTCTCTGTGAAGTATTGTCCACAGCTTTCCAAATATGAACTCAGAGAAGAAGGTGTGTCTCATGATTATCTAGCCAATCAGAGCCAATTGAGGTGCAGATCTCAGGGCTGCAACTCCAGAATTCAACCCACCACGTTATTCTGTCCCTCACCGTAAATTCAGCAGTGCACAGGGACATGCAATTGATCAGGAAGGTCCATGCTTCTCTTTTATTTCTCATTATAGACAATCAATCCTTAACAAACCACAAAGGCTATGTATTATAAAGCCGTCACCAGAATTCATCGTTGAAATAGATTGGCTGGTCCTGGGTTCCTACTCCAGAATACACACACACACACACACACACACACACACACACACACACACACGGGGGGGGGGCGTGGAGGGAGGGAGGGATGGATGGAGGGAGAGAGAGAGAGAAAGAGAGAGAGAGAGAGGACGAAAAACAGAAAAGTTCAAATTCAAGTGTGATCCTGTTGATGGAAATGGGCTTCACACAATTATAGTTGGCAAACTGAAAGAGGAATTGTCCCTAGTCAAGGACTGTCAGTATGCTGAGCCAGTAGTGAAATAGGAGACATGACCCCTAACCCCTGCACCTGACCCTGGAAGGCTCCCACAGGGCAAGCAGGCCATGTCCATGAGGCAGCTTGGCCACACACTTATAACCCCTGGGACAAGCAATGGGTGACTGTTGATAATTAAATCCTCTGTAGCACCTTTTCCTCTTGGGTTCTCAGGAACGAATCCAGGACCCCACAAAGAGAATGTAAATTGGCCTTTGTAGTTTTGCCCTCTGGTATAATTAATTAACAGATTCTCAATCATAATACAGATGTATTATGTACAGAGTACACGGGAAATCGATTTACATAAAGCACTGGGGTGGACCATAGAAACAGCTTCTTTACTTATTATGTAAGAATACAGCATCCTTTGAGAAAATATATTTCAGAATTTGAGGAGCATAGAGGAAAGGCATTTTTCTCAGCCTGTCTCTGTCTCTGTGTGTCTCTGTCTGTCTTTTTGTCTCTGTTTCTGTCTTTCTTCTCTGCCTCTGTCTCTCTGCCTCTGTCTCTCCTTTTGTTTACCAATCGGTGGAAAAGTTATAAATTAATTTATATATACATGTATAGGTAAAGAGAATAGAATTAAGAAATTAATAGTGATATGATGTTATCACAGTCCATGACTGGTATTAAAATATCAAGAATAAGAATATTCTTGCAGTTAACATTTTAAGTATGACTTAAGAAACAAACCCCAAACCTTCAGGAAGATAATTATGAACTGTAGACCTATTAGAGAGTTTTTATGGAGAAGTCTTCTCTCTACCATAGAACAAAAGGAAGGTGTGTGTACCATGGCTACAGAGCTGTTAGACAAGGCAGCACCAGGCCTCAGGCTGGCTTTACCTCCAAAGCACACTTGCCCCTCACAACTCCCTAAAGCTCCTGAGACATTCCAGACCTGGGGAAAGAGATGCATTGTGGTTTTTAAGTGAGTAAATGATTACTTCTGCCACCTAAAGATTTTACTAAAAAAAAATGAGAGAGAGAGGGTGGAGTGAGAAAGGAAGACAATGAAGAGAAGGAGGGAGGGGAGGAAGGAGGGGAAAGGGGAGGGACAGAGGAGAGGAAAGAAAGGGCGGAGGGAGGGAAGAAGGCTGGTGAAGAAAAATGCAGTCCAGTCGGATTTACTAATACCTGTGTGGAACTTCCGTTCCAAGTGATGTCTACCTGAGGGTCTCTGCATCTGCTCCCATCTGCTGCTGGAGAAAGCCTCTCTGATAGTGACTGGATGAGACCCAGATCTATGAGTTCAGCAGAATATCACAGGACTCATTTTATTGATACTTTGTAGACATTAGGTTTGGTTCTTTCTCACAATCCCCTGCTCACAAAAATAAGACGCAGACTCAAAATATATTAACAAATATTTTGGCCATATAGCTAGGCTCTTCTTTGACTAGATCATACCTTTAAATAACTCATCTATTCTAATCTACACTCTGCCATGTGACTGGTTACCTGTCCTCAAGTGCCATGTGTCTGTCTCATCACATCTTCTGGGTGAATTTCCTGCCTCGAACTATCCCAGAATCCTTTATTGTCCCACCTTCCATTTCCTGCCTGAGGCATAGGCCATCAGATTTATTATCGACAGGTGCTACATTTATTCAGATAATCTGTTGACGATTTTTTTCCCCAGAAGTGTTTGGTTTTACCCTAGGTCTCTGTGCTATCTAGTCTCTAGTTCTTGGTAACCCGAGTAGTGTAGGGTATCGGTTCCATAGTGTAGACCTTAAGTCAAAGTAGACATTGGTTGGCTACTCCTGAAAATTCTGGACTGGGTAGGTGGAGATTGGAAGAAGAGGGTCAGATGGGGAAGGGAAAGATAGTCAAGGGAGTGAATTTGGGCAAAGACAGCTAAAATGGAAGGGGCATTTGAAGGATAATACACCAATCATGTGCAGTGGAAAATTCCTATGACATATGAAGCTATCAGAATAAGAATGGGGGATATGGAGCTTCAATTGGCTATAAATTATAGCCAGGTGAGGCTTCTAGTGGCTGGATTAGTTGTATTCAATTGAGTTGTTGGCCAAAGATCCCATGGAAATCTGCAAAAAGCATAAGCTATTGTCACGACAGTGGTAGCTCTCTACAGACAGAAAAGTGGAGGGTCAACGTTGCCTAGGGCAACACCCACACAACTAACTGAACATGGAGAAGTCCAGCTGATGCCTACCCAGAGCCTTCACTCCTAGGGTCTAGAGACTTGGTGTGGGAAGGTACTCTGCAGGCTACCTAAAGAGAAACATAAACACCAGCTTAGTCACAAAACCTTTGACCTACAGTCAGTGAGTGCCTTGTGTTATTTTGTTTGAAGACAAGGTCTCATTCAGTAGTAAAGTCTGCCAAAAACTCAAGATCCTCCTGCCTTAGCATCACCAGTGCGTGAGTAACAGGCCTGCACCACTATGCTTGGCTGCACATAGCATGATTTAAGAAAACAAAGCACTTAATAACATTGGAATGGATTGATAGATCTTTTGCATATATCAGTGTCCATCATTTCATTTCACATGGAGACACTTAGAGCAAGACTCAAAACAAGCCCGAGGGTCCACCTACCCAATACATAAAACTGTTATATTATGGCTATATAAAAACTTCCCAAAGTGCAAAGCTACAAGTCCAATAGTTGTATAGAAACTGGGCTTGAGTATCTAAATAAAGCTAATAACTCTAAAATAATTTGAGGTTGAGAGACACTTCTATAATTTGAAAGAGTGAAGCGAGACAAGCTCCCCTAAGAAGAAGCTGTGTTTAGAAAGCCACATATGATGTTCAGGCAGCAATTTGTAACTTAGTGAGACCATTGATACGAAGAAACAGGCTCATATTACATTTCTCACTTATCATTTCATTAGCTTGGAAAGTTCTCCCAATTTACTAAGTGTGCTGCTCAAGAAATCATGAACTAGGGCTGGAGAAATGGCTCTGGGGTCAAGAAGTGGAGAGAGCACACTGCTCTTCCAGAGGCCCTGAGTTCTGTTGCCAGACAGTTCACAAGGCCCCGGCAGTTCACAGTTACCTATTAACCTGAGCACCAGGGAATCTGGCACACTCTTCTGGCTGTCATGGGCACTGTTCTCTGGTGTATACCTCCTATCCCCTTCCCGACAAATGATTGAATACAGAATTAATAATAAAAATAAAAAGTCTTTTAGAAAAATTTCAGGACTAACCATATAATTTCATTTATAACTAGTGGAAATACAAGGAGTATTAATTAAGACTTTAGAAATTTCTAGAGATATTACTTATGAATTTATCCTCTGATCGGGTAAGAACAATTCCGGGAACCAATTAAAACAAATTACAAAAATATGTATACTCAAAGAAATTTAATGCCACAGCATGTCAAAAGCAAACTGTGACCTGGAAAAAAATATTTATTGCTAGGATCTAGTGAAATAAAACAAAGTAAACTCAAGCCTCGATGTATTAAAAACAGAGTGAAGATTTTAAAATGTTGCTTTATTTTAAAAAAGGGAAAATGAAGTAAGACTGTCTCTAGAAAGTCAACAAGATAGGATATAGTATTACATATAATAAATAATAAATTGAGTAGAAATGAATACTAATAATTATTTTATTAATAAATAAATGGAAAAATAAAATAAATACCATATAACAATATGGTATTACTCTTATTAACTTATTAATAGGATCCCAGTTTTCCTGCCCCTTCTCTATTAAATTTGTTCCCTAATCCTTTTTCTGTGCTTTGCATATTGCTCTGAAACTCTTGAGTTCTTGGAATTTTGTATAGAGTATTGACTCTTGTTTGGAACAACAAAATTTCACAACTTTTGTTTGCAATAAGCAACTCTAATAACATCTCTGGAATTGATTACTGTGCATTAAGAAAATTCTTTTGTAAACAAACTTTAATTTTATAAGTAATTTAGAACAAAAAGCATCAAAAACATTGGTAGTTTTATATCCAAGTGTGTCCTTATTGTGATGCCACAAATACAGTGTGCTGCATCTTCATTCTTTTGTACAAATACAAAGAGAAAGGAGAATGAAAAATCTTCTGAATACAAAGACTTGGCATGATCATTCTTTTTTCTTTTTCTGAAAGAGAAGCAAATTATACAGGTAGCAATGGGCAATGAAGGCATTAGCACAATATACTGTGCTGATGGAAAGGCAAAGTCTCAGATACTGCCAAGTTTCTGTTGGGGCTCAGAACATTCTACCCCATGTTCGAGCTTCTGGCATGCAGAATATTTTGAAATGAAGGGCCCTAGAAACAAGATGTCTGCCCTCAGCTTCTCCTGCCCTCATTTCTTTCTCTCTTAAGGTTGTTTTCTCTCTGAAAACAACCAGTTGATACAAATGTCACTCTGGCCTCTTTTCTCTTCTTCTGAAAACCTTCATATGACATGCATCCCACTCTATACCTTGCAAGGCATGCTAGACAGAAGGGTTGAGGAGACCTTTCACTTGCTGAGCCCTACACCTTTGTGGTAGTGGTGGTTTGAATAGATGTGTCCCCCAGAGATTCATTTGTTTGAATGCTTGGTCTATACGCAATGGTAGCATTAAGAGGTGTAGCTTTGTTGAAATGGTCTTTTTGGAGGAAGTGTGTCACCATAGGGGCAGGCTTTGAGGTCTCCTATACTCAAGCTCCTTCCAGTAAGGAACACAGTCTCCTCTTCTGTCTTTGCATCAAGATGTAGAACTCTTGGTTCTGTCTCCAACAACAAACAGGCTCGGATGCTGTTATGCTTCCTGTCCTTATGATAATGCACTAAGCCTCTAAACCTGTAAGCCAGCCTCAATTAAATGTTCTTTATAAGAGTTGCCATGGTCATGGTGTCTCTTCAAAACAATCACATCCTAACTAAGACATCCTCCCTGGGGGATGGACCTTAGACCATCTCTGTCATGTTTAGCTTCAATTATCAACTTGATACTTCAGTCCCCTGAGGAGAGTCTCAATTGAGGGGTTGTCTGGATCAGATGCCAATGGCCATGGATTAAGGACTGTGTTGACTAATAATTGATGTGGGAAGGACTAGTCCACTCTAGATGGCACCATCCTTGAAAGGTGTGCCTGGGATGTATCAGAAAGCTAGTTTCACATGAGACCGAGAGCAATCCAGAAAGCAGCATCCCTTCATGGCCCTGGCCTCCAGATTCTGCTCTAAATCTCCACTGAGCTTGTTTTGGTCACTGTGTTTTATCACACCAAGAAAAGAGAACCAGAATAATGTCTTTTTATCCAGTCATATTTTTACAGTTAGCCATTCTTCATGGAATCTAGGATAAAATTTGTTTTCCTATATCACTTTCTCAGTTTAGAAAGCTCCTGTGTCATATAAATTTTTTGTTAAATAACTATGTCTATTTTCTGTTGTGAAATTGTCCTTTGTGTCGGAGTTACCCTGGTGGTCTATGGAGAGATGGGATGGTCTTTTTGATCCCTACCTGGCTAAAGTGTCGGAGTTACCCTGGTGGTCTATGGAGAGATGGGATGGTCTTTTTGATCCCTACCTGGCTAAAGCCTCACATCATGGCTGGCGCATGTTGAATAGTGATTTTAGTTGATTGAATGAATGCACTCTTGAGGAGAGCCAGTGACATAACTTTTCTACGAGGTGAACACTCCCTACTACATACAGCTGGCTATACATTAAAAACCATAGATATCATCTCTGCAGAAGAATTTCTTTTTTCATTAAAGACTAAAAAAAAAAATGACAAGAACTGACTGTCAAGCTTCTTTACTGAGTTTTATCACAACCATGTACAGATAAAGATGCAGATGACAGGTCTCCATTTGGGAGAAGTGAAGCGATGAGGATGTTGGAGTAACATTTCATAACATAGAACTGTAATTACATGGTTGCCCATAGTATTGCATATTATAATCTAATCTGGTATATAACCTAATCCATGTGCGTACAACTCAGGCATGGGAAGAAACTATCGATATAGTCTTAGAACATTAGCATCATCCTAAAAGGAATTTTAAATGACTCTTGAAAACAGTTATCATATGGAAACTGAGTATTCTCTGATGGTTGGCCTTGATCTAGCTGACTGGATTAAGAGAGGACTAGGAAATGTGAAACTCACCTCTGAGTGTCTGTAGCGGTATTTTCAGAGAGAAAGGGCATGGGGCTAGCACCCGGAGAAAAGAGGTGGCTAATGTATGCAACACCATCCAAAGGGCCCATGTGGATGGAAGGTGATGGGAGGCGGCAGCTTGCAATCTTTCTTAGTAAATGTATTGTGTTGCCATCTACCATTGACTTCAGACACCAGCTTCTCTGGCCTTTAAACATGTCAGTACTACTGACTAACCAGGGATGCTGTGGGTCTTTAACACTGAACTGAGTCTGCTGAGACATACATCTTCTTGGACTGAGCAGCTCTCACTCATGTTCCTGGCCTCTCCAGCATGCAGATGGCTACTATTGGACTGTCCATATCCAGAAAGCCAATCCAACTAGCGCCAATTTAGAATACATATTTATAATACATATAATACATACACACTATTGGTTCTATTCTTCAGTAAACCCCTGACAAGTTCAGTTCTAAACAAACAGAAGGCCATGGAGGTGATGGGACATTTCTAGTTAATTTCTTCCATCTGAAATCTTTCTCTCTTTTTTTTTTCCTACTAGTTTTATGCTCACAGGCATAAGGTTTTGGGCAAAACACTCAGGACTAAAGAGTTCATCACACCCCAGTCTTGGGAAGGTCGTACATGCCCAGTTCATGCCCCTGAGACAGCAGTGTTTACTGCAGACAGTAAGAAATGTGACAAGTCACATGCCATCCCAACATTGTCACTACTGGTCACTGAAAATACTGGCTGTGCATCCGCCTCAAGGCCAATTCCCACAGGTCCTTTGCCAAGTTATCTGAGTAAACCCAGGCGAGTCTATGATTCTCGTTGTGGCTGAGAAATATCTTTCTCTCGGCAGTCTAAATAGATCTTGGAGCATGTGCGGATGGGCTGTAACTTGCTATGCCCAAACCATATCTTTACTAAAATGGAATCCACTCAGTATGCAATGTCCCCGTGGCTGTGAGTATACACAAAGAACAGAGAAGCCATCACTGCAGTCAACATTAGAACATGTTGTAACAGTTCCCTGAGATTTAAACATTCTGTTCTGCAGGGAAGGTCTTTAAACAGGGAGGCAAACTACACCAACAGTTTCAGGAACTCTCTGGACCTAACCAGATTCACTAGGACCCTCCTTTCAAAAGTAAGCAGTAAAGCTGCTAAGAGTCATTCTCTCTCATATTCTCTCTCTCTCTCTCTCCCTCTCTCTCTCTCTCTCTCTCCCTCCCTCCCCCCTCTCTCTCTTTCTCTCTTTCTCCCTCTCCCTTCCCTTCTCCTCCCCCCATGCCTCTCTCCCCCTCCCCCCTCTCTGCGTCTTTCCTTTCAGTGGAGGCCTGTACAATGCTTGGAGAGAACTAAGTCTTACTAGGGTTGAGATGTCTATGTCCCCTGGCCTGCCCCCTTGTGAAGCATATAAAGTTCCTGAGGTTCGAAGCTGGGCCTTAACATGGAATTTCTGGTCTTCTGCAGACAGCAAGACCCTGGGGGACTCCTGGAACAAATTTTCTAGGAGCTGTGTGTGATCCTGGTGTAGGATGTTGGTGGCCTGAAGTATGGCTCCCTGGGGGTGTAGGTGGAGTTAAAGCAGCAGAAACTCAGTACAGGAAACCATGAACTTCTTGTGCAATGCATACAGGCAGCCCTAGGCGGGGAAAGCTTGTATCCTATGTGCTTCAGGAAGCCATGCAAGCTAGGCTCCTATAGCAAAATTCCCGAGTGCTGTGGTCTTGTCTGATGCGTGACTATGTCCAGTGCCTGGAGCCCTTATGATCATACAGGTAGACAACTACTAAAAGAATTTTGTGGACAAGAAAATAAACAAAATACAAAGAAAAGAAGCAGTAGTAAAATTTCTGAACTCCAAGAACACTTAAAACTATTTTAATAATTCCAGGCCATTTCATTGTCCATGAACAAAAATAAATTTGATTTTGTAGACCTAGTATCAAAGTTATAGAAAAATGCCATAGCTGTCTGATGTCCCCTGTCTCTGTAGAGTCCAAGGGGAAAACCCTAAAAGGCTGAATTATTATTAACACTATGAAAAGTCATTCAAACATAAATGTCAGTATCTTTGCATAAACAACAATAACGATCCCCTTAATTTTACATCTCAGAGTATTGTAATGATTAAGTTACTGCTTATGTTTTAACTTTATGGAATTTTGACCATCTGTAGATATTCAGTCAATAATGATTTACTTAATTTCAATGTTACTAAGGACACTCGTGGAAACATTGTCTTAATTTTAATGTTACTAAGGACACTCATGGAAACATTGTCTTAATTTCAATGTTACTAAGGACACTCGTGGAAACATTGTCTTAATCTCAATGTTACTAAGGACACTCGTGGAAACATTGTTTGAAAAATATTTCTTTATTAGTCTAAGAACGTTTAAAAGCAGGGTGCTGGGGTCAAAGTCTTTGCCAATCTGCAATGAACAGGAATTGAGGTTTGTGTTGCTGTGAGGAAGCCAGGAGATAGGTAGCTCTCATTGAAAGTGTATGAACATTTTCATAGCAGTACTGATTTAAAAATATACGAACTCTAGTGATTCTTTTTTCATTTACATATAAGTATGAATTTACCATGATTCTGTTATTTAGATATTCATTGTTTTTTAAAATCATTTTGAGATAACACTTTAGTCACAATATTTGTCTGTCCCCTACCCTCCCTCCGTGTGTCCCTCCCCATTCTTCTTCTGATTCACGGCTTCTTTTTTCATTAATTGCTATTGCATGCACATATGCACGTACAGATGTATCCCAGAACATAACCTGTTCAGTCCACATATATATGTTGTATATATGTTGTCCGAGCTGATGGTTGGACAACCGACAAACAGTTGATGTGCTGTTCCCTGGAGAGGGTCACTTTTCTTGTCCATATAGAGGCTCCTAAAACCTCTTCATTTTAGGCTACTTGCATGGCCATTTACCCATCTTGTCATTATTCCACTACCCAAATAATAGAACATGTTAAGTGACGAATCTAGCGCCAAAAAGACACAGCACTTCTTTAAGAACCTCAGTCTATCTAGGGAGCTACATAACACATCATACTAAGTATTCTGAGAGTAGGCACTGTTTATAAAGTGGGACTGAGAAGCTAAAAAATGAATCTTTTTCTTACTTTAAGGACACATTTCTGATTGAGTATTTCCTTAAAGCAATATATAAACATGCATGTTAAAAATAGACCCCTTATAACCAGGAATGAGTAGACACATTCATATTCACCTGTTCAGGAAGGTCTCCAATTATTCCTCCTTCAGAGAAACTTTTTCTTAACCACATGACCATCGCGCCAGCCTTAGTGACTGCCCCTCCACCTTGGCTGCTTTGATAGCTCCCACACTTACATGTGCTTTCCAGGTCCTTGAATATATACATTTTACCGTGCGTAAAACATCTTTCTTAGAGTGTTCACATACCTCTTCTGCGGAAAACACACGTGAAGCTTCCCTTGTATACTAAATAGCATGCTAATTTCCGAATGTGCACCATAAGTTCTTGTTGAATACGGTGTTGACCTCAGTCACACCTAAAGTCACTCAGCATTTTATTTGTTGTACTCCAGTATCATCCCTGTGCATGCTATGCCACACACGTGGAGGTCCAAAACCACATGGAAGAGTCACGTCTCTCCTTCATCATGAGTTCCAGGGATTAAACTCAGATTTTCAGGCTTGTGCGGCAAGCCCCTTTTACTGATTAAGCTGTTTTACAATCCCCTGTCATATTTTAGTGAGCCCGTTTCTAGCTGTACAACTGCTTTTACCAGCAATTTTCCTCCAGTCCATGTGTCCTTTGTGCCCTGTGTGTTACATCTGCACTTTCAAACCTTCTGTCACACTGGTGCTTTGCTCTTTCTGTAAGTGCTCACAGAAACTACACTAGTTAGTTTTTAAATTCCTTATTCAAATTGGTTATTCTGAGATCTAGTCCTGTAGTTGTATCTACTCTTTGGAGTTTCAGAGCTATGCTCTCTTCTGCCCTGGAGTGAAGCTTCACTATCTATAGCTCCTCGCTCAGGAGTTTGGGGGCATCCCAGAATCCTCTTCCATGCAGTGCAACAGCCCTGGTTCTCCGGCTTAGTTTACAAAGCAGTTCTCTTATCTACATTTTTCTCTATCTTCGTAGCGACCCTTAAGCCTTTCTTGGCTCTTCCTATTGCTCTTCTGTCTGATCTGGTGGAATTGTTTGTTTTTCAGAAACGGATCGGCAGATTGCTTGTCAGACGATTTAGTCTTTTATAACACCATTTTGAAACTGGATCAACAAAAACAGATAGCACTGGGGGAGTTTTTATTTCTAGCTCCCAATCAGTTTCCATTTTTTATGTTATTTTGTAAAGTTTCTTTCAAGGACATGGCTTGGGCTAGAAAACCTCTGGTGTTCCTTTAAAATACAAACTGTTCTAGAGTTAACGTCTAGGCACAATTTTATGGTTACTTTCTTCTAGGTTTCTTAGAAACTATTTTATTTTAAAATGGGGATGAAAAACCACACGAAGGGCAGTGTGACCACATAGTAATAGAACTTTGACCCCCAAACTGGACAAGAACCGTCCCAGGGAAGCAGAGCCTCCTTTGGGTCTCACTCAATAACCATCAGCTTCCTTAACTTTTGCCTGTGCCTTTCTTTCTTTTTCTTTTTTAATTTGAATTATTCTATCATTATAAAGCTCTGCCTAGAGGTATATATTTTTTTGATTGCTATTTTGCCTGCATGTATGTGTGAATCTATTGGAAACCCTGGAACTGAAGTTACAGTTGTCAGCCACCATGTAGATGCTGGGAATTGAACCCAGGTCCTCTGAAAGAGCAAGCATTCAGTGTCCTTAAGCCCCGAGCCAGCTCTCCAGCTTTGCTTGTGCTTCTAACTCACGATAGAACTCCTGGAAGCAAATGTGCTCCTCAAACTGATCCTAGCTCTGCTTCCAACGGACTCACTTCTGCATCCCCTTTCCAAAAGCTCGCAGTCAGGATTTGCATCTACAAATCTTTTTTATCACCATAAGTCTTTTGTTTGTTTGTTTGTTGCTTTTTTTTTTTTTTTTTTTTTTTTTGCTCTGAGTTACTGAGAAATGCTGTTGATAGTGGCTAATTACCACACTGTATCAGCTCCTCAAAAAATAAACTCTACTTTCTTTTGAGTAATCTTTAGTTGTTTCCATACACGTATGATACAGAAACCTTAACAATACCCCCCAACATACATGTCTCTCATTTCAGTTACAAAACACTCAGGCTCAACATAAAGAGAAAAGGTTTACTTGAAACAATATCTTCTGTTTGGCGTCTGGCTGGCTTGGCTGAGGTCACAGGGGCTGGTACCCTGAAGATCTAGCTACTTCCTAGGAGATTTGTGGGGCCCAGTCCCTTGTGTAAATTTCCTCTACCCTGGCCCTTCCCTAATGAACTGAGGGAACACCCATCCTAAGATAAGGCAAGTAAATAGTCCATTGTTTGCTCCAAATGTGAAGTATCTTAAGAGCTTTCATACGGCCTCTTATCTCCTTAATTTTTTTGAGATGGGTCCTAGGCTTCAAGGGAGGGCAATGTGCTAACCAAAGGGGTCAACACTGACAAGCAGGACAGACTTTATTGGAGGGCAGGGGAAGGCAATCTCCAAAGGCTAAATGTAGGCCAGAAAGCTTTTAAGGACTGTGAAAATATTCCCAGATTTCTAGCTCCAACACTGTCAATTAAAAGAAAGTTTTCTGTTTCTTAAAGGGCTATATAATTTCTAAAGGAAAATGAGATAAAAGGGCTGTGGCAGGCTGCAGCTCTCTGTCTAACTGCAGCGTGGCTAGTGGTTATACGAAGAGCATTTGACATCTTTGCAAGGCCTCCGACCATCCTAGGGCCAAAGAACATTTGGAAAGTTCACACCGGCAGTATTTCCTCAGAAAACCCAGGCAGGGTAAGCCAGCCTCAAAGGCCAGCAGCAACTGATCCCTCCTTGCTAAAATGCTTTGTTTGCCTCTCATTAACAAAATAGAAAAGTTTGTTAGTCCTTTTTGGAACTTGTAAGACATGGGCCTCATGAAGTTATGTAATGCTCTGGGTCTTTGTGGTTTTACTGGGGTCCTTTTGTCTTCTAACTATGTTTTAATGTTAACATTAGATCCACTCTATCTACAGATTCTATTTTAAGGATGTTTAATCATTTGAATTTGGATAAATGCAATCTTTCTTACTCTATTAGCTATTAATTTTGCCTAACAGATACTGAAAATGGACACTAAGGTATTTATAACATGCTCAGTGAGAAATAATATTTTCACATTGAATAGGAATAAGAACATGACTGCTCTAAGGAGAAGGGGGAGGAAGAAAGGAGGAAGAAGAGGAGAAAGAGGAAGAAAGTAAAGTTACGGAGCTTAGAGGAAGGAAAGTTGTTATCTTGGGTGTACCCTTGAAACTTCTAGGTCCATGGTTCCTGGTTTGGGGAAGTGGAAGAGTCCCAAAACCAAGGGAAGAGGAAGAAAGCCCACTTTCAGGAATAGGGAGGGGCAGAGAGAAACTTCGTCTGTTGATTGACAGGAGTACTTGTCTTCAGTCCATTTGACCTGTGACAGCTGTATCCAAGTCTGAAACTTACAAGAATTTTTAAAGTTTACAAATTACCACTGTTATCTGTACTGAAGAGTGCATTGTAGAAGAGTCAGTAGACTCACACTTTTGAATCGTAGGAAAAGTGTGGGAACCCAAAGCTACGATTCTAGGTTAAATGCATTAACACTTTGTATCCAGAGAACTGGAAGTATAGTTGAACAAGACAATTTTTAGCATGAGTGAGAAGCACTTTTAAGTCTATATTTAGAAAACAACCAAAGGAAATTTAAAAATTTGCACTTGTGACTGATATGCCAATGTTATGGCAGACTTGGATTAATAGTTATCAGAACTGCACTGATTAATGTTAAAGCTCTGAACTCTTGCAGTCTTAATTCAACAATAGCACAGAGAGCAGGGGTGGGGTGGGCCACAGTCTGAAACACTTCCCATTGTTTTACACAGCCTAATTCAATTTCTTAGACCTTTACAGCTCACATTTACACATTTTTCTTTACTATTATTACTTTTTAATCTTTTTTTAATAGTCCAGTCTTTATTCCCCCTCCCAGACCACCCTCTGATAGTAGCTCATCACATTTCTCCTGACCCTATCTCCTGCCCCATTTCCAAGAGGATGTCCCCACTCACACCCCCACTCCCATTCCTCACTACACCAGACCTCCCCATTCCCTAAGGCCTCAAGTCTCTCCAGGGTTAGGTGTATCTTCTCTCACTGAGAGGACCAGGCAGTTTTCTGCTGTCTATATGGTGGGGGCCTCATATCAGCTGGTGTATGCTGCCTCATTGGTGGCTCAGTATCTGAGAAACCTTAGGGGTCTGGGTTAGTTGAGACTGCTGGTCTTCCTATGGGTTCACCCTCTTCCTTGACTTCTTCCAGCTTTCCCCAATTCAACAACAGGGGATCCCAGCTTCTGTCCATTGGTTGGGTGTAAGTATCTGCATCTGTCTCAGTCAGCTGCTTGCTGGGACTCTTAGGAGGCCGCCATGTTAGGCTCCTGTCTGTAAGCACACCACAGCCTCAGTAACAGTGTCAAGTCTTGGAGCCTCCTCTTGAGATGGATCCCAATTTGAACCTGCCACTGGATCTCCTTTCTTCAGGCTCTTCTCCATTTTTGTCCCTGTAGGTCTTTTAGATAGGAACAATTCTGGGTTAGTTTTTTTACTGTGGAATGGCAACCCCATCCCTCCACTTGATGCCCTGTCTTTCTGCTGGAGGTGGACTCTCCCCAGTGTTGGGAACTTCTTCTAAGGTTCCTCCCTCTGAGTCCTCTCACCTCCAGGTCTCTGGTATATTCTAGAGCCCCACCCGCACCCCCAACACACACACACACACACACACACACACACACACACACACACACACACACTTCCTACCTCCCTAAGTTGCCTGTTTCCATCCTTTCTACTGGTCCTCAGGGATTCAGTCCTGTGCACCCCCCCCCCATTAAATATTCTTTAATCTTTTTTTATAGCCCAGTCGTTGTCCACCCTTCAACAGTTCCTCCTCATCCTGATCATGTCCCCCTTCCCCCTCAAATTTACACTTAAAACACTTTCCTGGCCTCTCACAACTTAAACTCTGAAAAAAATTTCATCCAATTCATCCAGCCATTCAGGAGACACAAATGGTTGCTTGAGAGTAGCCATTGCTAAGCAAGTTTCTTTAAATAAAGGAATAGTAAAAAAAATTACACTGAAACCTGTTTTCTCTCTCTCTCTCTCTCTCTCTCTCTCTCTCTCTCTCTCTCTGTGTGTGTGTGTGTGTGTGTGTATGTGTGTGTGTGTGTGTGTGTGTGCAAGCCAGGTAAACTGTCTGTGTCTGCCTTTCTCAGCAGGAAACACAGTAGCTCTAGAAAAGTGAGGTCTGGTTTTACATATAAAATGAACTGATCAGATAGTTGCAGCCTTGCCAGGGATGGGGAGTGGGAGTGGAGGTGGTGTGGGAGGGGATGCCTGTTGTTGTTAACATAAAGCTACAGTTAGCTGTTGCTGTTGATATCCAGAGCTCAACTCTAGCAGAAAGTAGAATCCAAATGTCGTGTGTATCAATTAAAATGTCAGAGACTTACTGCTACCTGCACAGTTTCCCTAGGGTCCCCTGGTCTTGATGACTTCGTTGGGGGCAGATTTCAATCTTCGTCCACCAGGCCCAGAAGACCCAAGAGACTTTCCTGTGAAGGAGAAACTTGGGGGTCTGGCCTACCTTGTTTAGGCAAAGTAGGTCAATCAACTCTCCAGTGTCCTGCTTGTCCACTGCTTGGGCAGGGTCCTGTCAGTGGGTGAGGCATGGGACAGTCTTGTCCAGTGGTTAGCGTTACCACAGTCCCAGTAGAATCATCTGTACTCCATCATCTGTTGTCTTCTTGCACTGAGGGTGGTCTAGGAGCTGGCATCCCTGTCTTTCACAGAAAGCCTTTTCTATTTAACACTTCAAGTGCCATATTTAGCCGATCTCTGAAGAGTGTAATGACCATTATCTATTAAGTATACATGGTATTAAAAAGAAATGTTACTTATTAGTCATTTGCTTTAGACTTAACCTTGAAAACATACACAGGGGGCTAAATAAAGCTTGTCACTGAATGAATTACATTTGCACTTAACATGCCTATGAACATAGTTTTGAGCACATTAAAGAGTCTTATCATTTATAAGGTAACTGGGCACTAACTTGCATGCCTTAATTATCCTTAACAGTTTTGCAACAAGTTTGTAGCTTTTATGAGACTAGGATTCCACAGCTTTATCCATGTTAGGCTTGAGTCTTACATTTTTGAAATGAAGATTTATTTGAAGATCCTTTAGCGTTGAAATAAAACTTTAAGCCATACATATAGTAAACTTTAAACCATAAACAGTCCATAGGGTGACTAGGAACTTTCCTGATCTTTTTTATAGTGTACCACTACAAAATATCAGTTTCTGGTATGACTCAGTTTATCCAAATAATTTAAACTTAACAAACTTAGCAAAGTTTGTTAAGACAGATAAGTTGGATATGTATCTTCAAGCCAGTTTATAATTAGCCTGAGTAAACCTTAGGACTTTATAAACCTTATTTATCAAATATATGTGGCTTTTACTTAAAATTTTCTAGAAGCTTGATGTTGGACAGTGAGCAAAGACATATTTGGTTAGATATACTTCTCTAAGTTAGGTTATGTTCACCTGCATACGCCTTTATAACCTTTTGAATTTATAAACCTTATTTAACTATTTATCTAACATATCTTACTTATCAAACATATGTTGTTAGCTATCTAGTTTTTCTAGAAGCTTGGTGCTGAACATATGTGGTTAGACATTTATCTTTAAGTCAGTTTTTGTTAATTTTCACAGACCTAAATAACTTTAGAAATTTATCATAAAAAAATCCCATACTAATCTAAAATACTTTGTCTAAAACAGAGATACAATGATAAGCCAAGGGCTCAGTAGGACAAAGACATTGTTTACTTGTTGTTTATACCATGTGGTCATCTTATTCAAGATGGTGGTAAAGTCATATGGCATGTCCTCTTTATCCTTAGCAAACATGGCTGCCAGACACATGCTTGCTTCAATCCTAATGAGGTCATCAGCCAAGATGGAGACAAGCCACATGGTTGTTATTTAAATACATTTTCCTAGTAATTCTACTTTTTAAACAATATTTGAATGAAATAGATAAAACCTGAATCACATGTATAATATAGTATTTTTTAACTATTAACTTTTGTTACAAGTTTTTACTGAACTTTTGTTACAGATTTTACAGATTCTTTTATCACACCCATCCAATGATTTTACAAATCCTAAGATAATGAGAGTTTACATAATAGTCTCAGAAGATGTCTTGAGAGCAGTGTGGAGAAATCACAGATAAGAGGCTTTGGGTAGTGTAGAGCAGGGAAAGTTTAGATGTAAGAGATTCTGGGATCATTTATTTGTGCATTGGCAGAAGTTGTTACCATACAAGAGAATTTGAATATCCATTGTGCCAATCTTTGGCTATTGATTGAGCTATACTGAGGCCAAGCTATTTGCAGTAAGATAGAGAGATTTTCTGAGTCCAAGACGAAGAGAGGAAGGGCCAAACAAGGACCAGGAAGGTGTGAGGAAGCTAGAAGCCTAGAGGTTCAGGAGGCCATAAGAGTCAGAGCAGACAGCAGTGATGGGGAGGCGAGGGAAAGGTTAGAAGCATAGGCTTAAGAGGGTGTGAAGAAGGTGTGGGGCTTCCAGGAGGGAGCTGAGAGACAGAAGGCACAGAGTCTCAGAGCCCAACAGGGCTCAAGGAAGCTGTGGGACGATAGCACAGGGAGGCCAGGGAGCTCCAAGAAGAGGCTGAGCAGAGTGGATAAGAGTCATGGTGACAAGAATTTCAACCGTGGGCATCCCTAAGTAGAAGAGACATGTCAAAGAGAAAAGCCCCAGATCACAGAGGAGAGACATTCTTTTGCATTGGCTAATGGCACAGCATAATGAGAGGAGTATTCTGGCACACTAGTATGACTTTTGCAATAGTGATAGACAGAGCAGGCAGCTCCAGGGCCATATTCATCTGGTAGAAGAGAAGAGAAGAGAAGAGAAGAGAAGAGAAGAGAAGAGAAGAGAAGAGAAGAGAAGAGAAGAGAAGAGAAGAGGAGAGGAGAGGAGAGGAGAGGAGAGGAGAGGAGAGGAGAGGAGAGGAGAGGAGAGGAGAGGAGAGGAGAGGAGAGGAGAGGAGAGAAGAGAAGAGAAGAGAAGAAAGCAGCTGAGAAGGCAGACTGGGAGAAGCTTTTAGGAAAAGTGAGGGTTCCAATAGAGGGAGTTGGGTAAGTGTCTTAGGAGAGAGTTGCCCATGTGGTGGAGCTCTGGGGAACAAAGTAGGCTTGAGATATCTGCAGAGTGGGCAGCCAGGATCCTGTAGAAAGCTCCAGTAGACAAAGAGAGGACAGTTACAGAGCAAGCAAGGTGGATGATAGAGCAGGCAGAGGGAAGGAAGAAGTGGCCAGAATGGTAGACTCTAGAATTTAGGGTCAAGTGTGGTAGGTGACAGAAGGCAGCAGAAATAAGTGATCTGTATATTCCTTATGAGAATCTAATAAGCAAGAGGTTCTAAGAGTCTGAGTCCTTTAGAAGGGAGCTTGTGTAGACCACGCCAGTAGTTTCAGCATTGGATGAATGAAAATGAGGACATCACCACTCCAAGGTATGGTTCAGAAGAAGGATTTATTATAGACAAGTGGGGGAAAACAGACAGAGGAATTTGGAAGGGTCTAGACTGAACCAGACCATGAGAAGAATTTGAGGAGAGGGAGAGAGGCAAAGAGAGATGGGAGCGAGTGGACCAAGATGGGAGCTGTGTACCACATGACTGAGAGTGAGGCAAGAAACCAAAAGGATGCGTAGCAGAAATGGCTGAGTCATATAGCGATGAGGCTGGGGAAAAGGAAATGAAGCCTAATCCTGGCTTTGAGAGGTTTAGGGGAGGGAGCAAGGTAAAAAATAGTGGGAGGAGTGACAGGAACTGTGTGAGACGTGTCCACAATGAACAGAGGCAGAACTGGACAAGGGTAGTGACATCGGCCTGATGGGAGTAGCCAGCAATGTCATCTAACATCATGATAAGGTCTTGGCCCATGCTGCGGTCTGCAACTGAGGGCCATGTCTGAGTCCATTGCCCTGCAATAGCAAGAGTCTCTTACCATCGCAGACAAAGCTGACCCCACCCCTCTGGGAACACTTGCCTAGAAGGCTTGAGAGCAGGAGAGCTGACCCCTCCTCTCACCTGGGCAGCAAAGTAGAGCTGGCCCTGGTTGCAGAGGGGTTGCATGTGAGTCAGCCTGGATGGGCCAGTCCCTTGCCTGCTGCAGTCCTCAGGAGAGTGGGCTTTGTAAGTTGATTGGGCTGTACAATAGAGCTGGCTCTGCTGACATGGGCTCAGGCATGGTTGAGCCTGCCATGAGGTCATCAAGCAGGAGACCTAGCTTAGTCCCTTGCCTGCAGCAGCCTTGGTTATTGTTAGAGACTTCACTCTGGTAGACCTCCTCAGCTACCACCCAGGCCCAGATCTAGGGCTTTGAGTTGACTTACCCCAACACCTACCCTATCTATGAATGACTGGAGAGCATACAAGGGCTGGTCCTACAGATCTAAAGCTGCAGGATCCCCATAAGGCAACAACATGATACCCCAGAGTCCTGGTGAGAATCCAGTAATGATAGTGTAGCAGAAGCCAGAGGCATCATGCCAGACCAATGACTCAGCAATGTATATTTGCAAGTAAAGAAATGTGAACAAAAGAGTGTACTGTGGGACACACTGTGACACATTACAGTTCCCACAACTCTTTATTCTTTTTTCTTCTTGGGGGCAGGTAGTTGCAAAGGTGAAGGGCAGGGAGGTGAGTGGGACTGAGATCCATGAAGTGAAATTTACAAAGAATCAATGAAAAGATGTATTAAACAAAAAAGAAAAAGGAATGTACCTTGATGTTTACATCTTTAGCAGGACAAACCTCAACTACTATAAAACCCACGAACAGATTCTCTGCACTTGACACTGCTCAATGGTCTATGACCCTAAAAATGTTTCAAAAACTTAAGTTTATTAACAAGCATTTTAGCATTTTAATCGAAGATGACAAAGAGTAATCCTTTTACGATTATGATGGACACTATCCAATGAACTAATCTTCATGGCTGTATATCAAACCATGCCACCAACTGTCAGGGACTGTCCAGAGGACCAGATTTTATGATAAGCATTTGTCTTACGTGGTACTTAAAAAACAAATGGAATATCTTTAAATATCTGCCATATTATTTAATAATAAATAGATTTTTGTTTCTCTCTTCCTGCTAGTGCACAGGATGACAACCTAAGAGAGTGAAGGAACTTCTTGAGTTGGAGGAGATTTTTCTCAGTGGATAATAATGTTGAATGTGACTTGGCTTGGGATCTCTGTGCCTCCAAGGCATGGAGAAGGTAGAAAGTGGAAACCGGAGCATTGCTGTGACTTGGAGGCCAGCTAGCCAACTGAACACTGGCAAGATGCAGGTTTGGTAACCTACCTGTTCTCAAGGAAATAAGGTGGAAAATATTACACCACGACACACTGTGTCATGTTCTAGCCTCTGTGTGTTTGCACCTGCACATGTACATGAGCGCACACATGGATACAGACACATACAGACTCTTATAAAAATTTTTTATAACCTGAAAAAATATTAATAGCTGTGAGTAAGAAAAACCCACTCAAATTACTAAAGTTATATTTGTGTTCTTAATTATGCTATGGCAATTAAAATTAAGAATACCTTTGAAGACATGAAATGATATGTATAACTAAACCCTAATAATTTAGAATACCTTATTCATGTATTGTGATTGGTACAAGAGGAGCTGATGAAATGCAATAGCATCAGATGGCTGAGTGATTTTAGAGATGGTTTTAAATTGTATGTATTCTTGAAAGGATAAACACATACAACTTAGAAGAGGAAGAACATCTGTTCTTGGTCAATAAGTTTCTCTACAGAATAAAACTTCAGATAACTATTACAAAATGCAGTGTCCATCAGTTTTTAAATTCTACCTTATGACCAGAAGGTTATAGGACACACTGAAAGATGTTCATGTGCATGCTAATTCTAGTGGGTAGCTTAGTCAGAGGCTATATTGTGTTGGAAAAGCAAAGGGAGTGGAGAATTAGATGATATATTCATTTCTTCACATAAAGGACTATTATACAAAGAGATTCCATACTGTAATATATCATAGAAGTTAGAAACTGCAAAGACTCATTAGGTCATCTGGCTGCTCTCTGTACCAAGGACATCATTGTTTGCTACAATATACTCTTTAGTGTTTTATAATGGCAAAATATTCTAAAAGTCTAAGTCAAAGAAAAAATATCTTGTAACCCTAGAATTATGAAATAAATCAAAGTGATGGGAGATTAGATTACTTCTCAAAGCACCATCTATACCCTAGTATTCTATTAATGAATGAAGAAGTCACTGGGAAAAGCAATGCTCAAAATAAGGACTATAAAACTCTTTTAGGGTATGAAAGTCAACTGGATAGAGAAATGCCTAAATGACCTGGAGTTGGGGCAAACTCCGACATACATTCAGTATGTAAAAGACTTCTCTCATGAATAAACATTGTAGTCTTTTATAAATGAATAAAGCAGGAGTGATTTGTTCTTCGAATACTGAACAGCTGTAGTTTTCAGTAATGATCTCTTGTCGTAAAGAGAAGTTTCTTTGATGGGTGAGAGCTCATTTATCAGTGGGTAGAAAAACAGATGTCTACCATGAAGTTAGGTGATTGTGGGGTACTCAACCCCAATTGATACATCTACAATACAACGCCTGTACCTAAGGCTCAGTAGACATCAGAGAAGAGCCAGTAAAGAGATTGTAAGAACTGGATGACCAGGAAAGCAGCTGTGAAGTTGTGTCTCCTAAAAATAAGAGGGGAGCTTGGCCTAGGATACTTCAACATGGCTGCACAAAGAAAACTTGAAGAATACAATATCAATAGACATGATAATGTGGAAAAAGGAGAGATCTCATGGGGCCCCATGCCTAAACAAAGAAGTATATGCAAATATAATGCAAATAACACTAATTTAACTGAGATTTATGTAACAATGACAACTACAGAAAAAGAAGCCATGATTTCAAAGAGAGGGAGCGTATATGTGAGGGTTTGGAACGACAAAAGGAAAGAAACAAAAAAAAAATATGACATTATATTTTGGATTTCTAAAAAAATTCTTAAAAATAATTGTGAAAATTAAAACAGGACAAGGGCGACACTGAGCTATGAAATGACTTGCCAAAGGTGTTGTGTGGGTCTTGTAAAGGTTGAGAAAGTATTTACACAGTTCTCCTTGGATTTATTCACTGAGCAGTAGCTTACCCAGCTGAATGCTTAATCTCCATGGATTTGTGAATCCTCTACATTTCTTTTGTGATTTACAGTGCCATATCCTTTTGATGAGAGAGAAGACACTTGATTTGGTTTGAGTCTTTCGATGTTTGTTAAGGGTGGGTTTGTGGTCTTCCATAGGATCCTTCTTGGAGAATGTTCCATGAACACTTGTGAGGAATGTGCTGCTGTGAGCTGGAATGTTCTATAAATGTCTCTTAGGTCACTTTGGTCTGAAGTGCAGTTAAAATGCAATATTTCATTGATGTATTTTTTATTCTTGGCAGTTCCCACGGAGCAATGCTATATTCCTTAAACATCTTTCTTGCCTTTGTTAAGATTCAAAGAAGCAGGAAGGTTTTTCTTCTCTTCTACATAATACATAACAGTGACTGGAGTATCAGAGGTAAGAGGCAAATAAACTTATAAACAACAACAACAACAACAACCACAACAACCTGTTACTAAAAGACCGACTCAAGGTCACAAATTTAACCTTTAATTTAAAAAACTCAAATCTAGGATTCTTTCTATTATGCTAAATACGTCACAGTACTTTTTGTGTAAGTCTCAAAATCTCTTGCTATTGGTGAAAGGGAGAGATGGTTTACTGGGGCCGAGGGGAATTCCACAATCAGTGACAACTTTGAGATTTGAAGCCTACAGCTGACATCTCCAGGGACTGGGGATTTACAATATCTGTGCCTTGCATGTCTTTAGCAGGAGGCTGAATTTGTATGTGTGGGATATTTCCATTGCCTGCATCTAAATAATTCCCGCATATACCATTTTGGAAACACAGATACGAGAATGAAATATACTGATGTTGAGATAACCTTACAAAATTATTAGAATGTAACAATACCAGCAGAAGTCTCTCTTGGTTTTCACACATGGTAGATAGGAAGGGATCTTAGCTTCAAATTCCAGATTTTTACTGGTTCCAAAGTTACTGACATCTAGATGTATCATTCATCTGTAAACTAGTTGACATAATCCCCTACTACCTGACTGTTACCATAAGCGTTTTCAGCCAGAAGAGTTGGTGCTTTGGCCACACAAGAAATGATTGTAGGCTAATCTACAATCAGCAACACTCATACAAATTACTTGGCCTCTGGAATCAGTTTCTGGACACTATTCTACAGAGTCCAGGGCTTCAGCACCTTTGCTGAATGTCACAATACACTGAAGGGCATCATCAACTAACGTCAACCACAAGTGAGCCTGTCCCACGGATGACTCCTCTCTCTCGCTGGCAAACTCATTGTGAATGTATGACTTTTGAGGGGGATGCATTCTCATACTTTCTGAATATTTTTGTCAGTGAACCTTTCTGGAACTCGGAGTTCTGGAGACTTAGGTTTGGCAGGGGGGGATCCCTTTTGAGCATCCAGGTTAAATCAGAGACATTGGCATGGTCTAGTGAAATCCAGACATAAGCTCAGACATGCAGACTAATTTCAGCGTTCTGAGGTATTTACAGTAAGCAGTTTTTAATCATGTGAAAAAGCCAGGTATCTTATGTATGCGGCTTTACAAATAAGTCAAATTCATATCTGCCCTTTAAATAAAATATCATATCATTAAGAAAGCATAGAAGTCTATGAACTGACTGAAAACACACACACACACACACACACACACACACACACACACACACACAGGAAGTAATGTACTAGAGACTATTTTCAAGACTTGCCAGATAAGAAAATTCAAATGGCAATCCAAAGACAAACTATACATTGCAAACTACCTCAGATTCTATAGTGATGTACTGTAATCGATGGTTCTCAATACAGGAGAAGAAATACAAGGTTCATATGTACACAGATGTACATATGTGTGTATGTGATTTCATTTGGATTATGTATGCTTTATATTTTATAATTAAATACATAGGATAACCACAAAATAGTTGTCTTATTCAGAACATGCTAGGGTATCATATAAAAATCTTAAACCATAGGAGTTCAACTTAGCTAGTAAATGTTTGTTTTCTTGGGATATCAATCTTACTCTAAGGCACAGTCTAGTTAATATTTACTGTGTGCTCTGCTGCTTTGAACTGGAATACTCTATAAATGCCTGTTAGCTAAGTATGAAGCAATCTGCCCATGTCCTATATCCTCAAACCAACCCCACGATGTTAGTACAGTTAATATTATTACCTTTGTACTACAGATAAATAGACCAAAGGTAAAGTGAGCAATTAACATTCCCAGAGTTTGCACAACCATCCTGAGGTTCAACATAAGCAAGAGCCTGGTTTTATTAGCCAAAATCCCAGATTTCAACCCATACCCTTGTGTCGAACTGATTCTATTCCTTCCAATAAGTAGAACCTAAGTTACAGGAACCATTGTAGAAGACGTGGAACGACAGTAAGAGCTAGAGGAATGATTCTCAACCTTTCACAAAACTCTCCTAACACTACCAGAAAACACAGACACTTACATTATTATTCATAACAGAAGCAAAATTACAGTTTTGAAATAGTAATGAAAATCACTTTATGGTTTGAGGTCAGCGCAATTCAAGGGTTGCAACATTAGGAAGGTTGAGTTCCACTGAGCAAGAGGACCAGGCAGTCTGCTGTGAGACTGTCTAAATGGTTTTAAAGTGGCTGTGAAGTGAGACTTGAGCCATGACAATATCAATAGAGATTCTAACACAGATGGGGAACTCTCACTAATGACAGCTCTGAGAAGGAGAATCAGTGTCTCCCAGGGATGAGTTCCCTAACGAGTTATTCAAAACAACATGGTCAGTCTTGAAATTATACACAGACATGTAACAAGAATAGACTGGGCAGGCCAAATGTATACATTTATGCATATCTCTGTGTGTATCAATAATAAACAATGAAACAAGGCCATCAGTCTGAGAGAAAGACAGGGGAAACATGGGAGGGCTGGCTGTCAGGAAGGGACATAGAGGATGAGAGAGCAAGGAAGGATGGGAGTGATATAATTACTTTTTAACCGAAAAATATAGCAGATTGAGGGGGCGAGGGAGAGGGAGAGGGAGAGGGAGAGGGAGAGGGACAGGAAGAGGGAGAGGGACAGGGACAGGGACAGGGACAGGGACAGGGACAGGGACAGGGACAGGGACAGGGACAGGGAGAGAAGTGTACGGGATTAACTGGATTGGAGGCCCAGAAAGACTATTTTGATCTTAGCTATCCCATGTGTTTCCCCTATAGTGACTTCTTGTGACTACTAACTCCGCCCAAGAAAATAGTCTAGAATGAAGTTTCGGATAACGATTCCTATGGATTTTCCTTTCTTTTTCCAAACATGGAAGCCCAACAGGACTAAGCAACTTACAGCAAATAGACTATAAGAAATTTACCTGTCTGTATTAAAGTCCACAGGTTTCTGCCACTGAAACCCAATCTGATTCATTCCAATTTTTGCTTTCTTCTTTGTAATTGCTTAAAAATGATATACTAAGATTTATTGTCAGTGTCCCATTTAGCTAAGTTTGTAGGTAAGGCCACAGTCGCATTCCCTGAGGAAATTCTTATCTTAGATGCCATTCCCTCCCACCCCCCCGCCCCCCAGATCAGAGACTGGAACTGAAGCATCTATGTTCTCTTCGATTACAGAGTTGTGGTGACAGTAAATGAAGGTGCACATGTGTCCTCACTTGAGGCAAGATGAGTCCTAACACTCTCCTTTCTCATTCCTTTTCATTATTTTTCAACATCACAGTTACATCACATCATGCCAACTTAATGTCCAGCAGTTCATTCCTGATTTTATTATTATTTTGCATCTTATTTTGCATTTTAGAGATTAGGTCCCGAGCAGTCTAGACTAGGTATGAACTTGCTGTGTAGGCACGAAAGATCTGGAACTTCCTGATCCTCCTGCCTTCCCATTCTCAGAGCTGACCTTGCAGGTGTGTACACCACCGCTGTACGTTTTTCTAGGAATCGGACTTACAGGGGTTCCTGGATGCCAGGAAAGTGCTCTGTTGACAGTTATATCACCAGCCCCAGTCCTTTATTAACTGCTTTCAGTACTTTTCTACTGGTGGGTCAAAACATCTTGACTAAGGCAACTGTAGAAGAAATCGTTTATAATGGCAGGGACAACAGGCTTGCTAGCATTCTTTCTGGGCTCTGCCCAGCAGTTACCTGGCAATAGCCAGGTAGGCCTGGCTCATATAAAAGGGGCTGTTTGTCCCCTCCTTACTCTCTTACTCTTTTATTCTCTTTCACTTTCTCCCTCTCTCCCCACTGCCCCCCCTCCCCTCTCTCTTCATGTGTTCCTGGCTGACCCCTTCCCCCCTACTCCCTTCTCAACTCCCCTTCCCATCCCTAAATAAACTCTAATCTACACTCTATCTGTATGGCTGGTACCTCAGGGGGAAGGAGTACCTCAGCATGGTCC